>NC_077227.1:536029792-536209792 GCF_027887165.1 Monodelphis domestica
CATCTTTTGCAGACCCTATAATACTTCTAGTAAAAATGTCACTTCTCTTGTTCAAAATCTCCCTTATCATCCACTACCCACCCTCCTTTGCTTTCAGGATAAAATACTGCCTCACTCACTCTTAACATTTAAGACTCAAAATTAATCTAATATCTGGGGCACCCTCCACCTTTCCAGACATATTTTATACTACTACCTATCTCTTGTTATATATTCCAGTCATTCTGGAAAATTGGCTATTATTCTAATTTCACATTCATCCATTCATTCTCAGTCCATTGCCACCTCATGTCTGTTCAGAATTCTTATCTTCAACTCAGCTGCTGCTTCCTAGATCAAAGCTTTTCTTTATTTCTCTGGCACTGTCCCCGACCCCCACCCCCCCACTTCACCCTACCCCAGGTTTTTCAGTGTTTTCTTTAGACTCATTTGTTTTTGTAGTATACTTGTGTAAATTCCTAAGAAGACAGAGAAACTTGACAGCTTTATATCACAAACATTTATATGTTTGTTGAGAGAGCTGGAAAGGAGGACATTATAAGCATAAAGAATGAGCCTGATCAGAGGAATGGAAGTCTCTTGGTAGATAGAGAGCACTTTTAGTGAGATTGACCAAAGTTCAAATTTGTCCTCAAACACTTACTAGATGTTCCTTAACATTTATTAGACAAGTTCCTTAACTCTGCCCAATATCTCGTCTGTAAAATGGGGATAAGTAATAGCATCTACCTCCCAGAATTGTTGTAAGGATAAAAATGAGATAATTTGTAAAGCCTTTTGCAAACCTTAAAAGATTTATATAATGCTAACTATTGTTATTATTGTTATTACCTTTATTGTTACACTTTTTCCTTCCCATGTAAATATTATTTCCATTTGTACCATTCATTTTCTCACACTAAAGACTATCATGTAATGGAAAAGCAGAGAAACAGGCAGGAGTCAGAAAACCTAGATTTTTATCTTGACTTTTCCATTTACTAGTTGAGTGTCAGCCTTTTGGAGCCTTGATTTTCTCATCTTATTTTACAAGGACAGTATGAGGATCAAATGATATAACATATAAAAACATTTTAAATTATTCAGCTGTTTATACAGAAGAAAATGGTGTATAAAGAAGCCTTGGCTTCTGAATATATATAGTCTAAAAGAACTTGGAAACTAGTTATTTAGTACCCAAGTCTTTTGCCACAGAGATAAATGGTGGCATGGCAAGGTCTTCAAGAACCCACTTTGCCTATAATGTAGCTATAAAATTTATTGCCATTTGTGGTTTTTAATTCATGATGAAAACTCATTGCAGGGTTTTCTAAAAATAAGTGGGCAGGGGTCTTCTACTTGTATGGAGCTAACACTGGGGAGAGGGGAAGGTGGGAAGCTGGACTAATTCCTCTTCACCTTTTTGATTATTCTATTTGTTTTTGTTCTAGGATTGATAAGCTGTGCCTTCTTTCTGGGTGTAAATGGTTTATATTCCTCTAGTGATGATGTGATAGAATTGACTCCTTCCAGTTTCAACCGTGAAGTTATTCAGAGTAACAGTTTGTGGCTCATAGAATTCTATGCTCCATGGTAAGTGTTCATGTTGTACTTGTAAACACTGTGCCATCAAAGTATTGCTATAAACAATAATGAGAAAATTGAAGTTGGGTTATTTAGTTGTTTACCAAAGGAAAGGCTAATGGAAGATAATTGGGGAACTGAGTAAAGTAGTAATATGGTTATAAATATATAAATGATAGTGGAGAGTGGTCCAAAGAAAAATCTTACTCAACTTTAAATACGATATGATTGGTATACGTTTAAAATAAGTGGGACTCAAGATTTTTATCCTAGATAAAATGTAATTTATTCAAAACAAAGAATACCATATGTGAAAACATTTAATTAAAAACTTGTCCTCAGCAGTATAGTAGATAGAAAACTAGCTTCAGAGTTAGGAAAATCTGGATTAAAATTCCACTTCTAATAGGCAAATCATTTAACCTCTCAATGTCCCCAGGTAATTCTCTAAACTGGGGATAGCTACAGGTCTACAGTAGTGGGTATTTGCTTCTCAAGGAGTGCTCTGCATTTATGAAATCACAAGTCTAGGTGAAAAAAAGGCTCGTGCATTTAAAAGTAAAATGAAATCTCAAGTTTTTAATATTTATCAATGGACACATTAAAATTACTTTTTTAATTACCTCTTAAATTTAGTTATATGATTAAAATTTGTAATTGTTATAAACTTAATCTAATATATAAATATAATATGAATAATAATTTAAAATTTGATAGGGTAGATATTATAGATATTTTAGGATTAATTTGTTCATTGGTCTTAGGTATTAAAATCTTAGGCTATAGATGCAATCAATAGTTATTAAATAAAAGTAGAAATACTCTAATGCAAAGAGATTCTATTCATTAAAATAGCATGGTTAATAGTGTAACATCTAACAAATGGGAATTGCCTTTTTGTAGAATGTGTATTATAATAAATATACTTGATATTAAAACTATGTAGTAGTAATAGAGTAATTGAGAAAGGGTTGTTATTGTCCAGTGCAGCATATGAAATATTGTTAATACTGAACCATAGGGAGGCTCTGATTTCACCTTTAAAGAAACTAGGAATTCCCTCCACAGAGTTATTTATGACTATACCAAAGTCTTAGTACTTGAAACAAATAGAAGTGAAGGGTTTTGCCCATAATCAAATAGCTGTCAAGAGTTTTCGAAGTGGGATTTGAACAGAAATCCTAGCCTTTGAGCCTAAGAATAGACACTCAGCCAAGCTGCCTTTGGAGTACTGTTGTTAAGACAATTTACCATTTCATTGACAAAATGCATGTTAATAGAGATTAGAGTAACAATATCAAATTTAAAAGTTTTGCTATTTACACATTCTGAATATTCTAATACAATATCTTGATGTACATAGCTGACATACTGACGGCTAGAGATATTATGATCCTGTTTGGGTAGATATTTACATAATTCAAATATAGTTTCGTAAATCCCTTAATGTGACTAAATTTACATAGTGATTTTGTTTGTAAATAAGTCAAAGCCTCATCCCAGGATATTTTGGGGTACTTTGGATTTTAGATTAGTATTGTACTCAGTGCCCATCAATAAAGTATAACCTTGTTTGTCTGGGTCAGTGATTGCAAATTACTAAAAGATTGGGATTGAAGAATACAAGTGATTCAAAATACATTATACCATGTTTCTTGGGTGAGATATGATTTTAAATTTATAACAAAATCATTACTCTTGTTAACAGATAAATATTCCATATGGTTTTTATTTTAAATATGATTTGACTAATAAATTAATTTTTAAAGGTTTAATCCTAACTCCCCACCCACATAAAAGCTACCAGTTGAAGAATACTAACCTGGGATATATGGAATTTCAGCTCTGCTATTCATTAACTGTGACCTTTCAAATCATTTTACTTCCTCGGGTCTCAGTTTTCTTATGGATAAGATGAGGACTCTCTAAGGCCTCAAAATCATATTTTTAGTTCTTTTAATTCTTATTCAAGGCATTTAGACAGAATTCAGCATCATTCTTATTGAAGCAATGATAATTTCTAAAAGTCTTAATTTTTTTCTGTGATTATAAGTAGAGAAAAAGTAATTTTAATCATCAATTCTTGGTTTTCCTACCCCTCTTCTACTCTACCTCCCCTCATCCTCCATGAAGGTGTGGTCATTGCCAAAGGTTAGCACCAGAATGGAAGAAAGCAGCAACAGCATTAAAAGTAAGTTTCAACCATTCCCAAAGGTGTCTCAGAAAATACTTTCTGTACTTTTCCATTCAGATAATCAGATTAAATGCATTTAATCTGAAGGAAACTTTGCAATAACTATGTGATTGGTTTATATAGTACAGTTTGAATTTATTGAAATGTCAAGCCTATGTTGAATACTTAAGAATTCAGTGTTTGCTATTCTGTCTTTATCATTGATTTATCCCTCATTTCCTTTTTCCTTTCTTTCCTAAATTTGGTTCTCAGTGCCTGTCACTTAGACTTCTGGAGTAGTTTCCTAACCAATCTCTCTAGTCTCTCTTCTGTTTCAATTAAATATCTAAATATTAAGTTCAACTAGTGTCAATTAATACTCTAGTAATCCCATTCATCCATTAGATTACTGCTAAAATTTTCATCCTAGCACAGAAATTGAATAAATGCTTTTGGTGCTTCCCCATTGTTTGTAGGCTTAAAAAGGGGGACTCCTTAACATAGCATTCAAGGCCTGACTTGGTGTGACCTCAGCCACTTCTGCAGCTTTATTTCATACTACTCCCTTTCGTGTTATGTTCCCTTATCTTTTAGGTAAGCTGAATATTAGCTTTTCCCTGAATCTGTGTTTTCTTCCAGCTTCGTGCATTGGTGCTCATTATCCCCCATCCCTAAATATTCCCTATACCTCTCTACACCTGTTAAAATACCTTTTTTCCTTGCAGGGTAGGCACAGATACCACCTATTCCATGGAATTAAACTTTTCTTGATCCTTCCCTCAAGTGCCTTCTTGCCCATCTGTGCCCTCTCATGTCATTATTATATTCTCATTTGATTTTGTGGGGGGGTAGAAATAGATTTAGTCAGATGACCTAGTTAGTATCCTGGCTTTGATAGTTCCTAACTGTAACTTTGGGCAGATAACTTTCTTTAATCCAAGGATATGTGGCATTGTACCTTTCATATAGTGTGTACTTAAGTTTATTTAACTGAATTGAATTGTTTGAATTGTAGAATCTCCTATAGCTACTTTTATTTAGCTTCACTAGTAGTGAACAGGGCATTCAGGGACAATTTGATGTGAGGACTTGCTGAGGCCTTTTCTGAGCTGCTTTCCTCCTTTGGTATCTACCTGCTTCCTAAGGCTCTCACTTGTGATTCCAAGAAGCTGTAGTATGCATAATGGCCACAACCTGGTTAAAGCATCTTGGCAGGTGAGCTTAAACCAGGTTGAAAATAATCAAGAGGCCTCAAACTCCTCATCATTGAGTGAGGGGGGGATGTCTACCCCAGGCATGTGAAGACTTCCCTTATCAGAAAAAGTGAATGAGAAAATTTTGTTCCAATAGCCATGAAAAGCTGCAGAAGCAGGCCTTATTACTTATTACTTAGAGCTTGGTTAGACATTGAAGAAGTCATCCACTACATCCTGGATGTCTTCTGACTTTTGTCTTACCACTGGACTTAAGTGACTGGGAGAGAGAGTGAGGCTGATAGCTTAGCTTCACCTAAATCCAATTTATGCTCAAGTCAAAAGATAGCACCCAGTGGTGTCATTTTGTCCTCTTTGAGTATGAAGGACAACCACCACCAAGTGGAAAATTGGAGAAATTAAGATAAAATAATTCCATCTTTTCCTCTGTGGATCTGCTTATGGTTCCCACTTCTGTTAAGTCTGCTATTCCATTTTTGGCTCCCTCATTTACTCTGGTGCTGAGACTCCTTTTTTGATCTTCCTATTCCTCACTCATGGATTTTCCACCATTCCTGATTCTGTTTTATGCTAGAAATGGTACTGATGAACCAGATATCCAAATGGGTAGGGAATGTTATACTGTAAAGTAACTGGGATACACACAGTCAAGTGCATAGCCTTTATGATTCTGAGAAATTTAATGAGCACCTGCATTTGTCATTTGACCAGACAAAAAAATATTAATGTGGGCATTAAATTTTTTTTTTCAGGAGTACATACCTTCTGTATTAGAATCAATACTACTAAGTATCAGTTCCAAGGCAGAAGGGCGGTTGGTAAGGGTTTGGCAATTGGGGTTAAATGACTTGTCAAGTGTCACACAGCTAGGAAAGTGTCTAAAAATATCTGCATCCAAACCCAGGACCTTCTGTAGTCGCCCCAGTGTTATTATATTTTAGAACTCTGATATCACAGCTTGTTTTAAAAGGAGGGTTTTTTGTTTTTTTTTAATGAAAGCAGTTGTGAAATTTATATGGAAAGTACTCAGTTTTGAGCAAGATAGTGAAATCATGCTTTTGAATGTTCTAGGAAATCTAGAAAAAAAAGCAAGTCTTTATGTTTGTGAAGTATGAGTACAAAATAATATTTACTTGAATTTCAACAGGATATAGTGAAAGTTGGTGCAGTTGATGCAGATAAACATCAGTCCTTAGGTGGACAGTATGGAGTCCAAGGATTTCCCACTATTAAGATATTTGGATCCAACAAAAATAGACCAGAAGATTACCAGGGTAAGAGTTTATTTTACTACTTCTCTTTTTCTTCTGACTTTGCTATATACTGGCATTTCTTTGTTTTAATTTAAAACAGATTTTAAATAACCATTACATTGTCACTAGAAAGTCAGTGTCCTTAGAGGGCTGAGTGCTCCTCACTTAACTTTCTTGTGTCATATCAAGTATCCAAGATGCACATGTCTACTGATTTACTGATGCCTCTCTATATAACTGCCTTATTTCTCCCCCTACTGGAAACAGGGGAAATAGCATGTATAAAAGAAGGACATTCCATTTCAAATATTTACAGAGTTTACACTCTAGACATCTACATAGACAAGTGTAACATATAGTATTGATAATGAAAACAAAGTCCATTAGAGGGCAAAGCAGGGATACATTGTAGAAATTATTAGGGAGGTAGGGGAATAGGTAGCATTTGAACTGGACTCTGAAGAATGAATAAGATTCTTGAGGAAGGGAAGGGAAGACACCCTAGGCATTAGAGAATAATTTCCAGAAGTTTTAAAACTACAAATTACCATGTTCAATGAGTATTAAGGGCCTATCTTATGCCAAGGATACAATGAGAAATTGAAACATTCCCTATGTGATACAGAATGAAATAAGCAGAACCAGGACAGCATTGTGCACAGTGACAGCAATATTGTGGCATGGATAAAATGTGATACCTATCAGCAATACAATAATGCAGGAAAATTCTGTAGTTATATAATTTTCAAAAAATATATTATATGTAATAAATTTCTATATAAGTTTTCCAAAATTATATGATCGAACTTCTCTCCCTTTCCTTGTCCCTCCTGGTGCTGTTAGGTGATTTGATCTGGGTTATACATGTATTATCATGTAAAACGTATTTCCATATTGTTCATTTTTGTAAGTGAGTAATCTTATAAAGCCAGAACCTTTTGGGGAGGGGGGGGGTAGCTGGGTAGCTCAGTGGATTGAGAGCCAGGCCTAGAGATGGGAGGTCCTAGGTTCAAATCTGGCCTCAGACACTTCCCAGCTATGTGACCCTGGGCAAGTCACTTGACCTCCATTGCCTAGCCCTTACCACTCTTCTGCCTTGGAACCAATACATAGTATTGACTCCAAGATGGGGAAGGTAAGGGTTTAGAAAAAAAAAAACAGAACCCCAAAACATAAACCCAGCTGTACAATTGAAAAATCATATGTCCTATCATTGTATTGCTGATTAAGTATTGTATTATATTGATTGTAATGCTAATCATTGTATTAGCTATGAAGTCTGTCATATTTGATTGTTTAACAATATTGTTGTTACTATATATAACATTCTCCTGGTTCTGCTTGTTTCACTCTGCATCAGTTCATATAGATCTTTCCATCTCTTTCTGAAATCATCCTGTGCATCTTTTTTTGTAGCACAATAATATTCCGTCACCATCAATATCACAATTTGTTCAACCATTCCCCAATTGATGAACATCCCTTTAATTTCCAATTCTTTGCCACCACAGAAAGAGCAGCTCTAAATATTTTAATTCAGGACAATTCTGAGGGGCATTATAACAAAGAATGCTATCCACCTCCAGAAATAGAACTGTTGGAGTCAAAAAGCAGATGAAAGCCTACAATTTTTCACATGTTTATTTTGGCATATGTTTTGCGGTTTGGGTTTTATAAGATTATTCACTTACAAAAATGAACAACATGGAAATGTTTTGCATGATAATGCACCTATAACGAAGCTTGAATTGCTTGCCAGCTCCAGGAGGGGGAGGGAAGGAAGGAGAGAAACAATTTGGATCATTAACTGTAGAAAACTTAATATGGAAATTTGTTATACTGTAATTGGCTTTTAAAAATAAAGTGATAGTGATGATAATGGAGGGGAAAGGAATGACGTAGTTGTCTACCAAATCCAAACTTGTATCTGAAACTCCAAAAACAGTTGCTATCAGCATAAAAGTAACCATTTTATCAATGCTAATAAAAATAAAACCTCTAAGGAAAAAAAAATGAAATTATCCCCAAGCTTGATCCATTTCACAAATGGCAAAGTAGTTTTCTAAATTTCAAAACTTCAAAACTTTTTATTCTGTAATTTTCAATTTCTAGTAACACTTTGGTCATTTTCTTCCTAATGTTCAGGCATTTAGCCAAATAGTCTGGGATACCTAAGTCTAGTCTCCCTTCTAAAGATCATAGAATTTAAAGCTGGAATGGACCTTTGGAGGAACCAGTAGGACTTTTATTGTGGCAACATCTATGAGGAGTTGTTTTATGTCAGATATGATGAGTAGGCTCTTTAAGGATCTGTTTATCATTGTATATTAACACTTGCATAATTTTCTAACTTTTCCCTCTAAATTAAATTACTTGTTCTATGTATTATTTGAAAAGGGTAAATATGGTAACTCTCTAGGATTGTTACAAGTTTTTTAATTCTTTATGTCTAATAGCAGGAAAAACTTTTTTTTTTAAACCCTTAACCTTCCATCTTAGAATCAATACTATGTATTGGTTCTGAGGCAGAAGAGTAGTAAGGGCTATGCAATGTCAGATTAAGTGACTTGACCAGGGCCACATAGCTAGGAAGTATCTGAGGCCAGATTTGAACTTAGAACCTAGTCTCTAGACCTAGTTCTCGATCCACTGAGCCATCTAGCTGCCCCCCAAAACCATTCTTTTAGCATTTAACTATTTTTCACTTTTAGATTGTATTTTGTCTGACTACACCTTAAAGTAGATGACATAAGGGAAATTGCACATGCTTTTGCCATCACTATTAAAACTGAACAAGTAAAAAAAAAATGAAGTCATAGCATTGAATAAGTAGAATGATTTAAAAATAGGGACTATGTATTTTTTATGTTAGAAAGCAATTTGGTGACATCAAAACAAATCAGTTTTCAGAATACCAACTTCTTTTTCTACAATGTATGAATATTCACCATTCTACATTTGTTTTCCATTTAGGTGGTAGAACTGGTGAAGCTATTATAGATGCTGCCCTTAGTTCTTTACGACAACTGGTAAAGGAACGCCTTGGTGGAAGAAGTGGTGGATATAGTTCTGTAAGACTTTCTATTTATTTTTGTTAACTTGAAACAATGTTTTATTGATACTGTTTTGTTTTTATATCAGTCATTTCCAAGACAGCCTTCTTATTTCTTCCCTCACTAAATCAATTCCTCATTCCTTGTTAGCTTTCCCTTATATCCCCACCCCCCCGCAAAAAAAATCCTACTAATTAAATGGACATTTGCATGAATAATTTTCTACCTCTTCTTTTGTTAATACTACACTTTACAAATTAAGCAGTACTACAAATTAACAATATTCTATACCCATAGCCTCCCAATTCTCTATCAGAAGGTGGGGATGTATTTCCTCACCTCCCTAGTCCAAGATCAGTCAGAATAATTACATAGTGTTGAGGGTGCCAAGTTTTAGTTTTTTTTTTTTAATATAGATTATTTGTTAGTCATTTTGCTTAATTTTTCTATTCACTTCATACAGGTCTTCCGTGTTTCTTTAAATTCCTCATTCCTCACTTCTTATGGTGAAATTATATTTCACTGCATTCAAATATCACAGTTCATCTAACCATTTTTCATCTAATCATAAATGGATATCTATTTTAAACTTTGTTTAAACTCTTCATTCCAAGAAAGTGAGAATATTGAAGCTTCAGCTTCTAGAGCATATGGAAGGATATGTGTGTATATGCAATTCTTTAAAAAGAGTATATGTGCAGTCATATTATTCCATTAAGTGTCTAATACACTGGAAAAACTGTTGGTTTTATTCATTTCACACTTGAATTGTAAAAATAAAACACTTTAAAGAAGTGTGTAATCATTTCTTAAATTTACATAAGAAATTATTATATTTGTTGCCCTAAATCTTATTCCCAAGTTATAATAACCAAGGTTTGGATGTATTTTGATTTACAGAGTCGAAATGAAGGTTCAGGCAAGAAGGATGTGATTGAACTAACAGACGACACTTTTGATAAAAATGTACTTGACAGTGATGATGTTTGGTTGGTGGAGTTTTATGCTCCTTGGTGTGGGCATTGCAAAAAGTAAGTTGGACAATTAGTTTTTACCCTCTTTTTGTTTCATGCTTATTTTAATCTACTCTTCTAGCTGAAGTCTAAAGCTTCTTACTCAAATAAATTTAGAACTATTTTGACAAAGAACTTAGTCTGTCATTAGACTTTCAAACATCTGGGGTTTATTATAGGGAGTGGTGTGTGTAGCACATAGGTATAGAATGTAGAACCTGAAGGAAAAGGAATGCATTTTTCATTTTGTGTGTCTCCTGTTTTCTTTCAGGGACCTTAGAGAATGGGGGAAGGGGGGTAGCTAAAAAGAGTCATTTCCAAGGTCTGCCTCATCTGAATTGTATTTAAAGACAGCACAAGAGTAAATATTGCTAATCACTGAGAGTGACATGTAATCTAAAGCTATTTTATTCCTATAGCTTAGAACCTGAATGGGCAGCTGCAGCCACAGAAGTAAAGGAGCAGACAAAAGGAAAAGTGAAGCTAGCTGCTGTAGATGCTACAGTAAATCAGGCATTGACTAGCCGATATGGGGTGAGTATTTTTTAAGTTTTAAGTCTGATTATAGAACCATTAAGTTTTAAGAATTAGAGGTCCTTAGGAACCATCTGGTCCAAACCCTTCATTTTAAGGTTGAAGAACCTGAAACCCAGAGACTCAATGATATTCACAGCTAATAAGATCTGGTACTTGAATCCAAGTCTTCTGTCTCTTAAATAGTACTATTTTTCACTATTCTTCCTTCCAATTTTACTTTTTATGTAACATTTGCCAATGAAAGATGGAAAAATATTTACAGAGGTTTTTATGTTTTTAAATAAATCTTGACAACTTGCTTTTAACATCAGCTATATTTCCTACTGTAAAAGAACATGAGGAAGACCCTTCAGCAAATTGGGTTAAGACCCTATGTCTAATTTGTGAAGAAGTGAGAACAGTTGCCTTAATGGGTATTATTGGAGGAGATATTCACGTGGATAAAATCACAGAGTCATTGATATAACCTGACCCACAAGGAGCTGGGGTTTTGCTAAATTAGGAATCAAAACTGAAAATTCAGCAGTTAAAATAGGTTAATTAGCTATGCAAGATAATGTAGCAGCTAAGGTTTCTACCATAATCCTTTATGGTAACTATTCAAGGTTTGATACACGCAGTCGCATTTTTGGAATGTTCTTCATTCCTCTCTCCCCCCCCCCCCCCCCTTCCCCCTTAGCATTACTCCTAGCCAATTCAGAAGTCTTCTAATTAAATAGCATCATTGTGGTGCCTTATTCATGTTATCTCCTTCCCATTGTGGAAAAGGAAACAAAGACTTATGGATCATAGAATTTTAGAAGTGGAAGGAATCTTAGAGATCATCTAATAATATAACTTCTTTGTTGTATAGATTAAAATGACCCATACAGTTCAAATGACTCCACCAAAATTATATAAGGCTTTTGTCTGTCACCTCAAATTAAAATTATTTCATTCCACAAACAGTATTCCCAGATTTCACAAATGACATCCATTTCCTTTACAGGACATTAACTGAAAATTTGGTTTGAAATATGCTAGGGCTTCATGGGTCACTACCTAAATCTGCCCATTGCAGAGTGTAGAGAAGGATAGAGAGAAGTACCAAACTTCTGGGGAAATGGCAAGCTTTTCCCTAACCTACCTCTAGCAAAACCCAAAAGCAAACTGAACAATGACAAAAATTAAAAATTCAAATGCAAAACTACAGTGACATCAGTCCACTCTCACTCTCCTCAGATTTTGAACTAGATAAATGTGCCAATAGGGGTGGGTAATCAAATTTTGGTAGCTGGAGTTGGAAAAAGTCAATTTAAAGGAAAAATTAGCTTTTTACCACTGGTGGGTGGTGAAGTAAGCTCAAGTTTGTTAGCACTTTTCTTCGTTTAAGTATTGGTAATTAGAAAGTAAGACAACTTAATTTATCTCTCCTTGACCTATTTTTTAGGTTAGGTCTTGGATATCAAATATTTTCCAAATTTTTCCACTTTGATTTTGTCCTAATTATTTTATACTGTCCCATGGGACTTCTATGTCATCTATTTTAGTTTTCAGGGAGTCCCTTTAACTTGAGTCAAACTTAACCTGTTCCCTTCTAAACCATTCTCCTTCCAAGAACTTTTATTTCATTTTTTACCTTTTTGTTAGACTTCTAAGTTTTCATGTAGTTACTACTGAAATTTTTTTTTACTTTTCCTCTAGATTTGCAGTAATTTTTGATACTAGTTATCAATTTTATTTTGTTTACTTTTTTTTAAAAGCTTTAGTTATCGAATTGGGGCTTTGTGTAGTTAGGATCAGATTCCTCTCCCCCATGCACCATTAGGTAGAGTAATGAACCCTTTCTTTCTCAAAGTAGGTACATTCCTGCACTGACTGCTTCTTCTTAGAGTTAGACACACACTCAGTCACTCATTCATTTACTTGGCTTTGAAATTCAGACAACTGGATCTTGAGGGTCTGGTATCTTGAGACATAATGCTAAGGACCTAGGCTTTCCCCATCTAAGCATTGTAGTGTCTCATGTTGGTCACTGCTTTCTATTGCTCACTGGCACCCATCCTGGTTCTGACTCTGAGGTTTTCTGTTATTTAAAAAAAAAAAAAACCTGGGAGCTTTCTCAGGGGGGGCCCTCAGCTCTTGCCTACCCAAGGAAAGGAAGAAAATTGGAACATCTGGGTTCTAAAGACCTCTATCATTGATTAATGTGTTGTAATAGGTTAAGTCAGTGTTCTTTAATCAAAAATGAGAAGTTCAAAAATAGATAAAACTGGGGGGCAGCTGGGTGGCTTAGTAGATTGAGAGCCAGGACTAGAGACAGGAGGTTTTAGGTTCAAATCTGGCCTTAGACACTTCCTAGTTGTGTGACCCTGGGCAAGTCACTTAATCCATTGCCTAGCCCTTACCACAAATATTTAAATCTTCCTTATTTTACATATAAAAATATTGGGGGAAATATGGACTATGTTGATTAATTAATTGATTAAGTGATATTCATGTTTTTCCCTATTTGGATATATTGTATTGAAATGTCAGGCAGCTTTAAGACCATTATTACTTGCCAGTTTATTTGATGTGAAGATTGATGAAAGAGTGGATGGTTCAGCACAATTAATTGCTATTATTAAAATCCTGACATTAAAAAAAATGCAGGCCACGTTTCATATTACAACATATAGTAGATAACACATACATAATATGCATATATAGAATAGATAGTCATTAAATTTATTTTAAATATGTCTAGTACAAATACCCTAGGTTTTATTTGTGTCTGACTATTTAGCTAGAGGAATGAAATTCTCATGAAGAGTACTAGTTTCCTTCTTAAAATTCAAGCACCCAGGGGGCAGCTGGGTAGCTCAGTGGATTGAGAGCCAGTCCTAGAGACGGGAGGTCCTAGGTTCAAATCTGGCCTCAGCCACTTCCCAGCTGTGTGACCCTGGGCAAGTCACTTGACCCCCATTGCCTAGCCGTTACCACTCTTCTGCCTTGGAGCCAATACACAGTATTGACTCCAAGACAGAAGGTAAGGGTTTAAAAAAAAAAAATTCAAGCACCCAAATTAGGCCAAGTATTACGATTTGTATAGAGATTATTGATGAGTATGATCAATTTTGACTTATACTTAGAAATGAATGTGTTTTTTATAGTCCTGCTTTATTCCACACTTCCATATCCTCAACTTGTCCATACCGATGCTTTCAAACACAAATCAGGAGCTATGTTTTGAGGCTTATAGTGCTTTTAATTTTGATAATACATTGTAAATTTAATTGATTTCTTCGGTTATTAAAATTACTCTTGAATTATTCAAATTTTTTTAAAAACCCTTACCTTCCGTCTTGGAGTCAATATTGTGTATTGGCTCCAAGGCAGAAGATTGGTAAGGGCTAGGCAATGGGGGTCAAGTGACTTGCCCAGGGTCACATAGCTAGGAAGTGGCTGAGACCAGATTTGAACCTAGGACCTCCCATCTCGAGGCCTGGTTCTCAATCCACTGAGCTACCCAGCTGCCCCCTTGAATTATTCGATTATTACTAAAAATGCTTGTTTGAGCCTAAAGGTAGTCATGCTGCAGAAAAATACCAATTTAAACTGATTCATAACATTATAAGACTTCTAATGTATTGCTACTCTGTGGGTACTTTAACAGATACAAAATGAAGACAAAAATTTCTGAGGTCCTTTTAGTAAGTTAAAAAACAGTCTTAGAAATTATGAAAAATAATTATTTTCTTTTTATCTTACTCTGTTTAATGAGAATTTATAATTCTACATTTTATTGTAGATTGGAGGATTTCCCACAATCAAGATTTTCCAAAAAGGAGAACCACCTGTGGATTATAGTGGTGGGAGGACAAGATCTGACATAGTTTCCCATGCTCTAGATTTATTTTCTGATAATGCTCCACCACCTGAGCTCCTTGAGGTACATTGCTTTTCCCCCTCTATCTCAGTTTATTAATACAGAATATTTTATATTAATGTCACTATCTCTGTTAAAGGATTGCTATATCCTCTCTTTGTAATTTTGCAATATCATTCTCAACTTGTTATTTTCTTTCCTCTATATCCAATTATTTGGCAATTCTTTGCAGTTCCATATATAGGACATCTACATCCATTCCCTCCTCCCTGATCATATATACCAAGTTCAGGTCCACATCACCTCTTTTCTGGACTATTGCAGTAGCCTCCTAATTGATCTCCAATGTCTTCAGTATCCCTTCTCCAGTCTATCCTCCACACAGCTCTAAATTGTTATTTTTCAAACATAGTTCTGATTATGCCAATTTCCTGCTCAAAAAAGCATCATTGGCTCCCTATTTTCTCTTGTAGGTAAAAAATATCAGGTAGAAATTCCTGTTTGGCATCCAGCCTTTTCTTTCCAATGTGATTCTGCATTACTTCTTCTCAGGCATATTATGTTATAGCTAAGCTATTTTCTGCTTGCTATAAATGACATTTTCAATTCCATGGGTTTGTACAGATTGTCCCTTGGGCCTAGAATGTTCTCCCTCTTTCATGGAATCCTTAGTTTCCTTCAAGTTACAGCTGTCTATGTTCCTCCACACCTTTTGAAATTACTTTGTCATTTACTATGGGTTTTATACTTCTTCATGTAGTTGTTGTTGTTGTCTCTCATTAGAACCTCTCCTTAAGGGCAAAAACTGTTTTATTTGTATTCCAGCTCACACAGTGTCTGGCACATATGAGACACTCAATAAATATTTGCTGGGTAAATTGAAATATTGAAAGAACTTGCAATGCAAGGTACTTTTAATGCTGAAATTTGAGATATTGATTTCCAAACTGGTATATGGAAAATATGAAAGTGACTTAAATGTTCTTGGTTTATATTCCCTTTGGTTTTAAATTGGCTCTTATCCTTTTTGACCTACAACAGCATTCCACTGCTCTTAGGTGCTTAGCCTTTTCAAATGCTTCATTTCACTTTTCTGCACTAAAATAATTGATAAGTAAGGATGTACCTAAAAATCATAAATATTTATATTGGGTTTTGTACAAACATCATTGTTATATACGTTCCTTTAAATGATATTGGGGAAAAAAGGACTTGATATATAATGATATAAAATGGTGATGGGGGCTGCCTTTCTGAATAATGCATTTTAGAGTACTGGGTTTTTATTCTTTTCTTGGCTGTTCGCCTTGCAAGTACCTAATTATTAACTATTAGCTTCCATATTATGCTCAGATTGTTGATGAAGCAGTGGCAAAGAAAACTTGTGAAGAACACCAGCTCTGTGTAGTTGCTGTATTACCTCATATTCTTGATACTGGTAAGAGAACAGAAACTTATCCTCCATCAGCTTTTCCTTTGATGCTAATGTATCCTGCAAATGGTTTTTAAAGCAAGGAAAGAATGTTGCTCCCTTTCTAACTCAATAACTTTTGTCTGTTTAAAACAGGAGCAGCAGGTAGAAATTCTTACTTGGAAGTTCTGCTAAAATTAGCAGAGAAATACAAAAAGAAATTGTGGGGGTAAGTTATTGACCATTTTTATCTTAACAGTTTTCACGTTTCAGAAGTACAGAGGACTTCTGGATATTGTCTTCCCATTAAGTATCTGAATAGTTAAGATCCTGTTGTTTCTCCTAGTATTTTACATCTCTCTTTTAAAAGTAAATGCTCTCTTAGGATACACTAAAACCTTTTCCAGTAGATACAGGAGTAAATCAAGGATGCCCACTTTCCCCATTACTAATTGAGACAATTAATAGCTTCAGCAAAATTGCATTTGCCAAATACAGAATAAATCCTCCTCCAAAAAAGTTCATATATTAAATGCCCCTTGGGATTAGACAGAACATGTATAGGATGATCATTAGTTGAAAAGGGTGAGACTGTCCAGTGGACCCAGATGATGTGGTTTTAAGTTATGAACAGATTAACACAAAACATACAACTGTGTGATCCTCCTCAATCCCAAGCTCCCGGGAGGGTGGTAGTGGTGGTAGCTGTCAGTAGGGTGCTGAGTAAGTCTTCTATACAGATAGAAAATAGTTTTCCCATTAAATAAAAGAATTTAAGTTGAGAGGGAGGTTGATTGGACTTAAAGCCGTGAAATTATTAAAAATTCCAAACTAAAGTATGCTCAAGCATAAAGGAAGTCATATTGCATAGAAGTACCCATTTAAACTGAATCATAACATTATGAGGCTTCTAATATATTGCTACTTTGTGGGTACTCTGACATAGAAACAAAATGAAGGCAAAATTTTTACCTTAAGGACTTGAGGAAAAATCTCTTGATTGAATAAAAGACTGCTAAAGCAGATCATGAAATCTACCCTCTGTAGGTCTTTTAGACTAAACAGCCTTTATGGATGATAATCATGTTTCATCAATATTATGATCTCCAAGAGAGGCAGTGTAGCACAGTGTAGACAGCTCTGAATTTAAAGTCATTAGAAAACTGAAGATTGTGCCCTAGTTCAGACAATTAGCGAGTGTGTTACTAGTAGCAAGACACTTAACTACTTTGAGTTTTAAGGTTTTCACTAATAAAATGAGTTTAGGCATACAACTTCTTTTCAGCATTTGTAATCCTATAAACATCCATTCTTCTATATACAATAATAGCTTATATTTAAATAATACTTTAATTTTTACCAAGTGTACAGTCGTCCCTTGCTTTATTGTGGTTCACTTATCGTGGCTTCACTGTATTGTGGATTTTTAATATATATATAATTCTATATCACAGAGTTACACTTATCACAGCACACTATTGGCCGATGGAATGAAAGGCAACCAACCACAGCACTGTTCTGTATCCTTGGTGCTGATTGACTCAGTGACTATAGGTTAATAAGAGTGAGGGAAAGGTTTATAGGAGAGTAGAAAGGATTTATAAAGCTTTAAAATATATATAAATAATAAAATAAATATAACATCATTACTTCACAGATTTTCACCTATCACGGGAGTCTCTGGAATGTAACTCCCACAATAGGTGAGGGATCACTATATTCCCTATAGCCTGTGAGATTAGAGACTTCCTTTCCTTATTCTCTTTAACTCTTTGCTGTCACTACCAGCCTTGGCATTCAAATGAGAATTGCTTTTATCTTCATTGCTAAATCTAAGGGCCCTTTCTCATTCCTCACCCTTGACTTCTCTGCAGCCTTTGACACTGTTAGTTACCCTCTTCTCTGATTCTTTTTCTCTAGGTTTTCATGGTGTTTCTAGATCCCTTATTTTCCTTCCTTTTTAGTCTGCTTTGTTTTTTCTTCATCTATGTCACACCTGCTAACTAGTTAGTGTCCCCCAAGACTCTGTCCTTAATCATCTTCTCTTTGTCTCTACTCTTTCACTTGGTGATGTCATCATCTTCCACAAATTGAATTATCATCTCTAATGATTTTCAGGTCAATTTTTCTCCTCTCCTGACCTATTTGTCTCTTCTCCAGCTACCTCTAACAGACATCACAAACTGGATATCATATCGATATGTTTTTAAACCCTTACTTTCTGTTTAAGTATAAAAAATACTAAATATTGGTCTCAAAGCATAAGAATAATAAGAACTAGGCAGTGCAGATTAAGTGAGTTGCCCAGGGTCACACAGCTAGCCTGACTTTCTATCCATGAAACTACCCAGCTGACCCCTCTTATAGACATCTTTAACTGAACATGTAACCCTCCCTTCTTGCTGGTTTCCATTTTGTTGAGGACACAACTATCTTCCCAGTCACCCACACTTTCAACCTAGATGGTATCCTCAGCTCACCCCCATAATTGAATATTTGCTAATTCCTCTTATTTCTACCTTCATAACATCTAGTATAACATTAACTGTTTGGCATTTAAGTACCTTTATAACCTGGTCTTTTCCTACCTTTTTAGTCTTTCACTTTATACCCCTACAACATTTTCTTTGATCCTGTTTCCACCAGCCTCCTTACTATTCCTTACTAGCGGTCCTTCATGAGTGGAATGTAATGAAGTTGTTGTAGGAGAGTTAAGCTGCTTTTTTTTTTCTTCCACTATTTTGTGGAAACATTTACATATATTATAAATGAGAAAATTTACCCAAGGTCATATAATTAATATAAGTCAGAATTCTGGATTTGAATTTTTTCTTAGTTCAGGAGCAATTGTTTTCTACAACGTTTTGATAGTGTCTGTATCTGTATTTTTCCCCTTAAAGAAAGAAAATGAGAAAAAGTACTGTCCATCAAAAGAGTATTACTTTTATAGAAGTACAGTAAATTATACATCAAAGGATACTTGCTACCCATTGAAATCCCCTCTTTGTTAAGGAAAATCTCAAACAGAATTTTAAAGATTATGATTTGCCACAACCTCCAGTCTTTCCATTTATTCCTGTTCCTTCCCCTCCTCTACAAATCTATTCACTTTGCTTCCTACAATCTCCATTCACTTCCTTCCTTCATTGAACTCATTTTCTTGCCTTCTTTCTGGCCTTAAGCTAGCCAGTTCAGCTTTTTACATCGTCTTCAACCCTTCATCTCTGACCCCATTCATTGCCTTCCTGCCATTTATCTCTTTTGAAACTCCACCATAGATTACCCTTAGCAATTGCTTTCTCTATACCTTTGAATGCTGCTACTGAAAAAGGGGAACACAGTCATATTGACTTAGTCAGCTACAAATTGCTTATCTGTTCTCAACTGGGCCCTCACTGTTGCATGCTAATTATTTTATTTATCCCTAATTGGTGATTATGTTATTGGTAGGAAATGTTACAAGTTCCTCTTCTTAAACCAACACTCCTATATTCCCCTTGCCTTAGCCCTCCAAACAACAGATATTTCATCATACTTAACCGAAAAAATTCAGACGATTTGTAATGAACTTGTTCACCTAACCAATCCTACTCTTCATGTCGGCATTATTCACCTATCCTCACCTTTGCTTCAGACTTAAAACTTAAAAGATGAATTGACTCTTCTCCTTGCTAAGGTCAGCTCCCCTGTACTCCTAATTCTATCTCCAACAGCTTCCCTCTTCCTAATTTTCATCCTCTCATCTTCTAGCTCCTTTCTGCCTACTTATAAACTTGTTTATATCATCCTAAACTGCTCTGCTTGTCTGTCCTCTTCTGCTTTCTTGTATTTTTTAAAATTGCTTCATTGACATTGTTTCTTTTTCGCCACTATAATTTCTTACCAGCTCCTTTCCCTCTTCTCCACCCTTCCATATCTACTCTAGCCCATTACCTCTACCAAGAAGTGGTCAACATCCTATGATCTTTATGTTTATCTTTTTTTCAGTATTCATCTTTCTTATCCTTTGTAGTTTTTGTCAATCACTCCTTCTGTCCTCTTCATATTTTCATAGCTGCTCCATTGCAATTATTTCTTGCCTTTTGGACAGGTCTTTTTCTGACATCTTTTCAGCAGTATCATCTAGGCCATGTTCTCTATACTTGGGCCCTCGCCTTTTTTTTTTAACCCCTACTTTCCATTTTAGTGTCAGTTCACTGACTTGGAAGAGCTGCAAGAATGAGGCAATTGGGGCAAAGTGACTTACCCAAAGGCCAGACTTGAACCCAAGTCCTCCCAACTCTAGCCCTTGCTCTATCTACTAGCTGCTACCTGTTCCTCTCCTTTATCTTGTTTGAAATCAGAAGCTTCTATGAGCTCAGTTATAATCTCTATACAGATGATTCCCAAATCTATATATCCAACCCTCATCTCTTCTGAACTTGACACTGGATAGACATCTCAAACTCTACTTAGTAGAGTTCATTCTTCTTAAAACCCACTTTTCCTGATGTGTCCCTATTTCTGTCAAAGGAACCCACTGTTACCAATTCCTTCTAAACATCTCTCACATGTCTCCTTTCTCATTCATGCCACAACCATCTAATTTCAGTCCTAATCACCTCTCACCTAGCATATCGCAATAACATCTTGTTTTTCTTGCATCTAGTCTTCTTTTTCCAAAACATGCTCTAAAGCTGCCAGATTGCTGTAGCTGATGCATACCACATCACTGGATAAAATACAAACTCCTCTCTTGAGTATTTAAAAGCCCTGCCCAGTCTGGTTTAAACTGTCTTTTATTACTGGAAATTATATACTCCCCTTCAGACACTACAGTCCATCCAGACAAACTGCATTACCTCTTGTTCTCCATACATGACATTCTGCTTATACCAGCTCTGTGGTTTTGTGCTGTCAGACCCACATTCCTAGAATGCTTTTCCTCTTTGCTTCTGCCTCTGAAATCCCTTGTTCCCATCAAGGCTCAGCTCATATGCTTAAGAGACCTTTTCTTATCTCAATTTTCTACTTCTTTTTAATATATCCTATAGTATATATCTTTATATGTGTTATCTTATCTCTTTTATGTAGAAGTGGAGTGCTAAAGAAATGACTGATCTTTTATTTTTTAACTTGAAGCCAAGATTATAATGAGTGCCCTAAGAAACTTTGAAAATATTGTTTTCTAGATGGCTGTGGACAGAAGCTGGAGCTCAGTATGAGCTTGAGAATGCACTGGGGATAGGAGGTTTTGGATACCCTGCAATGGCAGCTATCAATACACGGAAGATGAAATTTGCTCTTTTGAAAGGATCTTTCAGTGAGCAAGGCATCAATGAGTTTCTCAGGTAAATGGGTATGGGGGGAGGGGAGGTTAGGAGGCTTTGAAGTTCAGATCATTTTGAGATAAGCTATTTCAACCCATATTTAAATTAGTTGGTGTTTTACTTTAATCCATTTTTTATAGCCTTTTTCTCTCAAATATTCTTCTAAAGTGGTAAATTTTAGAAAAGCAATTGGGTGACACAAGGGATAGAACATCAGGCCTGCAATTGGGAAGATCTGAGTTCAAATCCAGCCTCAGACCTTACTAAATATGTGAGCTTGGGCAAGTCACTTAGACTGTTTTCCTCAGTTTCCTCCACTATTAAGTAGGTCATGAGATATTGATTGTAAATTGCTTGGTACATTATCTGGCACATAGTAAGCACTATATATGTGCTGTTATAATTTTATCATTATTGATGTGCTTTGTATTGAATCTTTTCATAGTCAGAGTTTCCCAAACTATTTTTCTTAACCTTAGCAACAGGTTTTATTTTGTTTTTGTTTTTTAAAGATATTTTTAGCTATAAGCAAACTTATTATGAACCAGGGACCCAGGAGGGCCAGAGCTGGCTAGTCAGGATTCCATTGAAGTTGACTTTTGAACCAGTTACTTGAATATGGGTGCGTCTGGCCAGGGAAGTTATAGTACTTCAAAACACTAAACAGCATTTTGGCTAACTCTCCTATTCCTGTTCTCATATCCATTCTTTTTATACCTTGCTGAAGTTTGAGTTTGTTCCTCATTTTGAGAAAAATCTCCCCCCACCCCACTCCCACCCTTACCCCTAGCCTAAAGAGTGTGTGCACAGTTAATGCCCAAGAGAGAGGAATCTTCAGGAAAACTAGATGGGATAACAAAAAGTAGATACATAAAAATCAATGTTTTATGGTTTGGATTGTACTGAAATCTCTGGAAACATTCCCCAGTCAGTACCTTATATTGATAGAATAATTAAAGGTAAAATTACAGTAATCTTTATTAGTTGACTAGATTCACTTAAATGATTTCAAAAATACATGTTAAGTACTGGTGTTCTCATAGTACCCAGTGATTAAAGTAATAAGAAGCTACCGTTTACATAATGCTTTAAGGTTTGCAAAGTGCTTTAATAGTAGTTAACGTGTATCTATCTATCTATCTATCTGTATTCTATCTGCCAGCACTTTTGAAACCCTTTAGAATTCCAGTTAATACAATGATAAACTTTGAGTACAGAATTCTCAAGATCAGTCACACTGCCTTCATTCTGACAAAAGGTGATAAATGGACAGAGGGAAGGGAAGAGAATAAGCATTTCTATAGTATCTACTATAAGCTGGTCACAGTACTAAGCACTTTTTTTACAAATATTGTCTCACTTGATCCTCACAAGAACCTTGCAAGGTAGATAGGTACTATTACTCTCTCCATTTTATAAATGAGGAAACTGGGGCAGACAGAAGTGAAACTTTCTTGAACCTAAAACCTCCTGTCTACACCTGACTCTCAATCTACTGAGCCACCCAGTTGACCCTCAAAATTTCCAAATGTTTTGTATAAATTCATAGTTTAAATATTTTGGAAAAGGTATTTTTGATAATTTTTAAGTAGAAAGTTTCTCCTCCTAGTCACCAATTTATATGGTACTTTTTTAAAATAAGGAAAAGTGCATCTCATTTTGTGAGTTCAGTGGTATAGAACTCCCCGGTACTAAAATTTCTCTTTTCTTATAAAAATTGGTGTGTATTACACTTTGAAAGTTTCTTTAGCCAGTTGCATCAAACTCAAAACAGAAACAGGGGTAACTAACTCTAGTAAGGATCCCTGCCTGCTACATGTTGACTTAGTTTTAAGATGCAGTTATTATGTTTTATTTTGTTAAATATTTCCCAGTCACATTTTGATCTGGTTCAGACACACTGGGTGGAGAGGGAATATACAGACCATGTGTTTGATACCTCTGACCAGAATAGTAGGAGGGTATAGCCTACCCAGAAACACAGAGCCAGGATGTGTCCAAGGCAGGACTTGAGCCTGCCTTATGTATATATAGATTTAGATAATAGCCTTTGCCATTTTTTTAAACACTGGTGAAATGATGAGCTCTATAAACTTGTTAAACTTCAGTTTGCCTTCAAGTTTATGCATTCCTTGAAATAATTTTCTTCTGAGTATTTTTAGATTTGGGAGCTCTAAGGTCCCGACTATAATACATAATTTATTGTCTTGAACAGATCATTTACCCTTTCTGAGGATTTAGTTCATTTTTAAATGAAGAGAGGTTGGACAAGGCTTAAGAAGACCTGAGTTCAAAACCAATCTTAGACATTTAACTAGTAATGATTCAGAGCAAATTATTTAGCCTCTGTCCACCTCAGTTTCCTCATCTTTAAGGGGTAATTAAAAAGGGGGGGGGGGGTAGCTGGGTAGCTCAGTGGATTGAGAACCAGGCCTAGAGATGGGAGGTCCTGGGTTCAAATGTGGTCTCAGACACTTCCCAGCTGTGTGACCCTGGGCAAGTCACTTGACCCCCATTGCTTAGCCCTTACCACTCTTCTGCCTTGGAGCCAATACACAGTATTGACTCCAAGACGGAAGGTATGGGTTTAAAAAAGGGGGGTGGGGGGGTTCCACTGGGTAGCTCAGTGGATTGAGAGTCAGGCCTAGAGACGGAAGGTCCTAGGTTCAAATATAACCTCAGACACTTCCCAGCTGTGTGACCCTGGGCAATTCACTTGACCCCCAAGACAGAAGGTAAGGGTTTAAAAAAAAATAATAAAAATAATAATAAATTAATTTTAAAAATCCCTTTTTTGTTCTGAAGACCAAATGGGATGTAATAAGACCTCATTTTACCCAAACTTAACGCACAAAAGTGCAGGTATACACTATTGGCAATCAATAAAAAAAATAAAAATATGTAAAATAATTTTTTTTTAATTATGTGCCAAATCCACACCATTTTTTCAAGCAGCTTAGTCTCATAGCAGTTCACACCCAGTCACACTCTGAGAAGCATTAGTGAGTCATTACATTGTTTTGCATAAAACATCAGCTCCCTTAATCAGACTTCCAGAGTTCTTGCTTGTAACCAGTTGTTTCATTAATGCTGTTAACTTATTAATGGCTCCAAACTACAAGAGGAGTGATACTGGTAAGTCTAAGAAGAGAGTTAAGTGCCTACTTATGTTTAAGAAATACTTAAAAACAGGGTTTACATGAGAACATTGAACACAGTAACCACAATATTGTAGAATGATCAACTGGTTGCTATTCTTAACAATACAGTAATCCAAGACAGTTCTGAAAAACAAGAAAACCTATGTAGAAAATTGTTATTACATGTAGTTAGTAAAATATCATTACCAAAAAAAATCGGGTTATTATATATCATTTTCAACTTAACATGATGGATCTTGAAACATGTTGGTCACATTAAACAAGGGTCTGCTATATTTGTAAAATGCTTTGCAAACCTTAAAATGCTATATACATGCAAGTTATTTTAAGGTGATAACTAAATTTTAAAACTCATTTTCCAATATTGCATCAATGGTTTTGATTTGTTCATCTCAATTGTGTGTGGAATTTCCTGTCAAATCTTATTTTTTGAATCTTTTACCATCACTAAATAGCATAGGTTCTATAATTCATTGATACTGTAATTCATTTTTACTCCCTATCCTAAAATAGTATGAGACCTTTAGATTAATTAAATAAATTACTTCCATTGAATGCCTTGGCAAATGGGAGAAAACAGAAACTACCTACACACCTTTCTGCCTAGAGACATTTGATTGGTTTCCTAAAAACACCATTTGGGGGGGGGGGGGGTAGCACATGTGGATTTTATTTGGGGTTTGTTTAACCCCTATCTTATGTCTTAAAATCAATACTAAGTATTGGTTCAAAGGCAGAAGAACAGGGGCTAGGCAGCTGGGGTTAAACCTTCCATCTCCAGGCCTGGGTCCCAGGTGAGAGTATTGTTAAAGAAACTGGGAAAGCTCACTGGGATTTTATCTATGATAAATGTATATAGGATATTAAGAGTTTCCATTATACTGGGTTCTTAACCTCACCAGTTAGACTGATGTATAATTTCCCTGAGAGATCAGAGAATAGAAAGGTTTTCAAAGGGATGGAATTGAAAAACCAACAAATTTACCATTTCTCCGGAGCTGAGCTGTTATATTGTCCATAAAAAGACATAGATGTGATCATATTAACTCCTACATTGCTTAGAGACTGAAGGGGTCAAAAAGCCAGAGCTAAAATTGTAGTCAGCTATGATCCTTGCTAGAACAAAATTACTTGCCTCATAAAGGGGTTGATTGCTTAAGAAGAGAGAAGCAATGGAGAGTATAGGATCTAAGGATCTAGTGACTAGAAGCAGACCTCTTTGTTCCACATGTAAAGTATCCTCTCACTGGGTTTCCTTCATTTTCTGCCAATAGTACCAGGATGGTGCAAGCTTGCATTTATTGATGTAAACACTTGAACAATACACCCCACTGCTTCTACTGGTGTACCCTGGCACCCCAGCTGATGTTGCAGAAAAGGGAGGGCTCTTCTTTTTTTCCCATAAAACATGCCCCTACTTGGTAAGCATGTGATAGATTTATGCTTACTGATTACTTTATGCTGAGGTACATTGTACATCAATCATAAATGAAGGTTTTGTTATTTGTTATTTGAAGGTTATCAGTTATTTGAGAATTATCACAGCCCCAGTTTTGAGGGTGAAATCATTCTTTTCAGAGCCACCTTGCTTTCCAGCTCATGAATATTTAGAAAGCAAATACCTGAGATTATGCCACTTTAATTTTAAAAGAATGGGATATTTTCATATATTACTGATTTGTCATTGCGTTTAAATGTAATCATGGAAATTGGGTTAAAATGCATATTTTTCCAGTCTTTAAGAATATTGAAGTCAAATTGTGTTTAGCTCACCAAATACCTAATTTGGATTCAAGGATACTTTTAAATTAAAGGTTTAATATTTTCCACTTATCTATTTTACAGAGATTTATCTGTTGGTCGTGGCTCCACGGCACCAGTAGGTGGTGGTGTTTTCCCTAAAATAAGCACAGTAGCCCCTTGGGATGGCAAAGATGGTGAGGTAAGCATTTACATAGTGCCAGGCACTGTACTTAGTGCTTCACAAATACTCGTCTGATTCTTACAATAACCCTGCAAAGTAGATAGATAATATCCCATTTCCCAACTGAGGAAATGGAGGCCAAATCAGTTGCTTTCTTTAATATTAGACCACTCCCTAATTTTAAGCCAATTATTTAGTTAAATCACATCTTGAAATCTTGACTTATCTTTTACCATAATATTTTGGTATTAACTATTGTATTAACTGTAGTGATTATTTGAATTTTTATTATCACCCCCATCACCCAGTACTTAGCCACTCCAGAATTTGGGGGGGTGGGGAGAAATACCATCACTGTTGTAATACCCCCTCTTATACTGACAGCTATTGTCTTAAATCAATACTTGGGTACCTCAGTTTCCTTATCTCTAAACTGAGAGTATTGACCTTTGAGAGCTGCCTTTCCAACTGACATTTTCTACACTTTGACAGGGAATGTTATGGCTATGATGGTACTAGAATCCTTGTGGCTTATTTTATTGGTATGTTGTAATATTTAATCTGTTTGATTTAGACACATATGGAAAAAAGGAACAGAAAGGGAATGTTTAACCTGGCTGTAAGGAAAGGAGTTGTATTTAGATGCTAAGCTATTCCTTTGCCATCTTCAGTAAAAATTCCATTTACTGTTTGACAGCTTCCCATTGAAGATGATATTGACCTCAGCGATGTAGAACTTGACGACTTAGGAAAAGATGAGTTGTGAGAAATGACACAGACTTCTTGGGAGTGGATTTTTCCAGCAGTGGCGGAACATCCTTTGCAATCAAATGGATATACAAGTGGCCTTTTTAAAAACAAGCAGCACTCGTTTGGTCATTTGAAACACTGTAACAGTGAACTGTTTGCATCTCAAGAAAACACTGAAAAATTCTATGAATTGTTGTTAACCATTGAATTTGATTGTATTCTGTCAAATAATATTTTGAAGATAACTGATTTTTTTGTTATTGTTAAAACATTTTTTTCTATCCCAAGCGTGCTGTTTTGAAGGTTCTTTAAGGCTGTTACTTTACTACTAAGTTTTTAAATGTGATTTTTTTTCTTCATTTGAACAGCAATGCTTTGTTCCAGTTAAAGAATAAAAGCAAAGTATTTTTGACAGTGCCTATCATGTATGAAAACAAGTCCACAAAACAGATTTAATTCAGGGTTTGAGGGTTGTAACCAATAACTATTCTCAAAGAATAATGTCCTTTAGGTTTCTTTCCTTCCTTCTGTAGGTAAGTAGTAAGAATACAGTAAGTATGCCTTTTATAAAGTTTTAAGAACCCAGACAAAACTCTTAGGTGGGATACAGAATACTGTATGTTCTTAAGCAGAGGTAGGGACAAAGCATTTAGGAATGCCAGGCAAAACATGTTTGTGCCTGAAACAACCACCTATCCCTAGTATGTCCTTTGCTTGAGAGCAGGTTTTAATCAGTTGCTGGTTCAGGGCTTCGTTTCTAACCTACCACTCTAAGTCCTCTTCAAATGACTATCAGGGAATAGAACCCAGGTATATAGCTAGGCAATAAGCAATTTCCAATTTTGTTAAATGGCATGATGTACCCCAGTCTTTTTTTCAGACTTCAGTGTAAGGCTTTACTTAGGACCTGGACACTTCAACCTTATCAACTTTGGAGCAGGGAAAAAGAACTGAGACTCCAGTATAAAACAGTGATAATTATTTTACATTTGTACATATAATGCCTTGTAAATTATCTTTAGAAAAGGGGTGACTAGGTGTTCAGTATTATCTTAGTTTTTAATTATGTTTAAATTGAAACCAAGAAAAAAAACACAAAGTTCAAAGACTATGGGAGCTTTTCTTTATTGTAACTTACAAAAAAATAAATACAACCATAACTAATTTTCGTGAGTAATTTTTGTGGTAACATTCTAAATTCTAGGCCATTTTTTTTTCTTAAAAAGTAATTACTATTCTGAAGTTAGCCATTTGTAAAAATTCTCTAACTTAGAGAAGATAGCATCTCTACAGTTTAATTTGATTATATAAAGAGTTACCAGACTCTTAAAAAGCTAGTCAAGAAGACTCAGGTCAATGTGAAAGTAGACATAAGGAAAATAGTCTTGGTTATTTAGTTGTAATCCAGGAATATCCACAGAAGCCTAGAAAAGAAAAAAAGATTAATTAACTGTGTTCTTTAAAGAGCAGAGATGGTTTTAAGTTTGAACATTGTCATTTTCTACATTTCAGCCTTTGAAAACACTGCTCAGTGACTCAATCTATCACTTGATGACAGAAATTTATCCAAATATTGAAACAAATTTTTTTCTTCCTACCCACCTTTATTTCTCTCACACATGTACATACACATGGAATTCAGTGGTGGAAATAAAGTACAAATGTCATAGATGATATATACGTACATCCAATATACTTGCTGCCGCTACTTCATCCAGGTGTTTGAAGACTGAGTTTAGAACCTCTCTTAGCCGCTTGGTGGTGGCCTTCTTGTGGGGCTGTAAAAGCACTGCCTGAAAATTCACGGGTAGTCCATACCTTTTTCAAATGTATGAAACATTATTGACTCCAAGTATAAAGATCCAGAACATCTTAATATAATAAAATCTCAAGCACAGTGGACATTGTAAACACTAACGTACATTAGTGCTACTAGTTAAGTTAATGAATGGAGGCAGCTAGGTGGCTCCATAGGTAAGAGTTCTGGGTAGTTCATAGATAAAGAGCTCTGGCCTCCAATACTTGCTAGCTGTGGAAAACTTAACGAACCCCAGTTGCCAGTCCCTTACTGCTTTTTTGCCTTGGAACTAATACTTGGTATCTATTCTAAAACAGAAGGAAGGGTTTGTTTTTCTTTGTTTTTAAGTATGAGATTGCACTGTCCTTCCTGAAGCAAGCAGGACTTTTTGAAATTGACTTCTTTAGTACCTGCTAAGGTTCTAACAATGAGAAATGGGGAGGATAAAAGAATCTTAGCCAAGAAACTTAAGAATCTAAAGATTACTCTAAAGAATAAAGGAGTATTTACACCAATCTACTTCAAGTTCTAAAGCACCCTTGCTCACAGGACCCAGTGGTTCTTGGTCTTAAATGCCAAATATTTGTTCTTTTTTTCAGAGTATTTAGATTTGCCCTTTTGAACTACATGCTCTATATTTTCTATTCCTAAGCCCACCATAATACATCTATGTCCTGACATAAAAATTTAAAGGACCCCCTCAGCTTTACATTAACCTTTTCTAATTTTCAAAACAGGTCTGCCACCCTGTTTTGATATTCTGACTTCATCCTTGGCAGCCTAAACTAGGTCTTAGACACTTAAATCCAAAGTTGTTGTTAATAAACATTTGCCACTGGAACATCCCCATAATTCTCAAAACATTGTAAATTTAGGCTTTTATATCTTTCATCTATATGCTATGTATATCTAAATAAGTTAGGAACTTGGAGGAAGAAAGGGAAGGGTACTAAGCAGGCCAATGTGAGCAATTTGAGGGGAAAGAGTGGTGATCCCTCACTACACCCGAGCTGGTGTTTGCATTTAACAGCTAAAAGTGTTGGAAGATTATCCATTCTAAAAGATCATTAACCTTTGTTTCATAGTTGTAAGAATCTCATCTACCAGAAACATTACTTGGGCTTTTATAAAAATTCTCATCCTGGACATCTGCCCTATTTTTTTTTTTTTGGCAAACAAATTAGAGCAAGGAACTTTTTTTGGATATTACATCAAGACATTTGAAGCTATGTGGCAAGGAGAAAGATTTGCTGGAGCAAAAATTATTTGAATTGTGTCAATGGGTACTAAGAAGCTAGCACTAGAAGTGTGAATAAGGTTCAAAAACCATAACCATGAACCTGAAGTCCTCATGTTTTCCCTGTTCTGTGCTCTTCTGTTCTTTGATGCCTTTCAAGACCACACTCTACCTGGTGTTAATCCTCCCCCTCCTGTGTGCCTGTGTGCCTGTGTGTGTGTGTGTGTGTGTGTGCATGCATGTGTGTAGGGAGGGAATAAGGACTCTTTTTTTCTTTGTGTCCCTAGCACCTTGTGCACTATTGATTGATTACTTGTGCTAATGAATGAAAAGTTAGGTTTCCATTCTTTGTGGAGAGACAGACAGACATGGTGTATTCTACTGAATTTTTTTTTCTTGTTTTTGTTGTAAAGGATGGCTCTCTAAGAGATATATATTAGGAAAGGAAGGTGAAATTATTTAATTGCAAAAGAAATATTTTTCAAAGAAAAGGCAAGATTCCTTAAATCCCACCGAATTCGTAAACCCCAACTCTTATTAAACAAAGACCTTCAACACATAATTATTTGCATTTTCTTTTGCATTGTATTAACGTATAGGAGTTGATTAATATATAAGACTGTCAGTACCATAGGGACAAAAGTGGGTTGTAGATTCTAAATGTTCTTCCACAGTTCCTTCACATTACTCATTGTAACTGGTAAATGTTTAACAGATGACTTTTTGAATGACAAAATCAGCACTGTAAAATCTACCACCAGTTAGGGTACCTCTATCATGGAACACTTCTCAAAATCCCTCTTCTCCCCTTAAAAAGTTGGCAACCTGTGGAAGGTAGAGAGCCACTGGCCTATGTCTGCAGACAAGAGCGAACTGGAAAAGTACTTTGATAACAAATAGGCACCAACTCCCAACAAGTAGGAACTTGGATTTTGCAAGTTTTTTTTTCCCCCTCCCTTTAGCTGTCCTTCCTGTCACCATCTCTTTTTTTTTTTTTGAGATTTCTCAAGTAATACTCTTCACTTCTATGAAAGAACTGGACAGAAATGTTCTCATTCTACTCCAAAAATCCATCCATTACACTGTTTAACATGGCTTTACAAGCTTTTCCCCTGCTGAGCCCCCACAGGGAGGTCCCATTACCTATACAAATGATAAACTTATGGAATTCGTTACCTTTAAAATTCTTCAAAACTTCAGTCATGTGACACTAATATTTCTTAGCCTTAAGAATTACAAACTGGAAATTTACAAATTGGAAATTCAAATGTCCTTGTCTAACCATTTTATAAATGAATAAACTGAGGTTCTAAGCTAAAGTAGCCTCCCTTGGCCACACAGAGAATATAAGCTCTGGGTTATATTACTTTTTGGTTCAGTTGTTTCAGTCCTGTCTGTGTCCCTATTTGGAGTTTTCTTGACAAAAGATACTGGAGTGTCTTGCCATTTCCTTTCAGCTCATTTTACAAATGAGGAAACAGAGGCAAACAGGGTTGAGTGACCTGTCCAGGGTCACACTAACTCGTTTGAGGCCAGATTTGAATTCAGAAAAAAGAGTCTACTTATCTGCAGGTCAGGCGCCCCATCCACTGCACCATCTAGCTGCCACTTTGTCTTTGTTCATTATTATAATTTCATCAAGAAGGCAAAGTAGTTGTAGAAGGGTAATCATCAATACTAACTAATGACTCGCATTACATAGCACCTAAAGGGTCAGCACTTTACAGATAGGATGTCTGTAACAATCTCGGGTGAGAGCTGAAGTGACTGCCTAGAGTCTCACGGCTAGTGTCAGAAGCGGAATTTGAGCCTCTTCCCGATTCCACGCTCAGCCCCACCTCGAGAACTAGGGTGCTCCCCGACATCCAGCCTGGCTCACTTACCTTAGCACCGATTCAACAAATACTCTCAAAGCCTTTATGTGAATCCAGGCAATAAACGATTCGCTGAAGTTCACCTTCAGCCAGCGCAAAAGGGGACCCTTGAAAAGAAAGCAGGTTATCACTTCTCTCCTGTGACTCGTCCTCTTCTAGACCCAGCATGTTAACAGACTTGCCATTGGGATAGAAGACTGAAGTGGCTAGGAAATACCACGAAGCTTGCGAAAGCTAAAGAAGGTGGTGAGAAGCCATCCAGAAGTCCGCCTTCCAGCAAGATATAAACGTCCCCACTCTATTTCAGGGGGCTGATTGACATCCGATTCGACTCTATTAAGTAGAGTTGAAGGCCGTTAGCAGCTCAGCCACCAGCACATGCAAACCATCTACACCAAAGTCTGGGAGACCTGGGAAGCCCCCCGACAAAGGAAGTTCCAGTACCGGGCAGATTGCAGGCTTTTGTCCGACAACGATGTCCAACTGGGGATCTTTACCATCTCTCATTGCAAGCTACTGCGTCAACCGTGCTAAAGCCAACAGTGCTCTACCAACACTCCAAGACGATGTTTCGGGTCCGCTTAAAGCCCCAACCCTGCTTGGCTGGGGAAATGCTGCGCAGATTTCCGGAGCATTTCCCTCGATGGAGTAGTGACCAAACTAACGAGAAGCAGCACAAGCTACAGAGTCTTCTCTGCGGTCTCGAAGAACTTCACAGACAATCGTGCAGGAGTCCTCCCCAGCACCTCAAGCTATGTGGGGGAGTGGCCGAGGGCCCCTCTCCTCATGGGCACAGATGGGGAAACCAAGAGCATAGAGGAGCTGCCCCAAGATCCGAGTGAGTTAGTGGCAGAACCCGTCCTAAAGCCAAAGACTCGTCTCCCAATCAGCAGCTCCATCCAGCTAGAATCCTGGAACAACCTAGCCCACCTAGCACATTCATTGCCCGTATTAGGGGGAACAGGGAACAGTTAACAAAGTTCTGTAGAGAAGGAAAAGGCGAGATCGGCCAGGGAGGAGGCCCCGTTTTCATCATTTTATTAGTCTGTGGCCTGGTGAGAGCCGTACTAGATGATGAAAATGGGGAGGGGGAAGGGTTGGGGTTCATCTTACCAAGAGTTAAAGACCTCTCAGCCTGGAGAAGGAAGAGGAAAGTTCCCCAGGCAGAATTGCTTACCTCACCCTCTCCCTCACTCTCTTTCTCTTTGTCCGTCTGCCCGGCAGGCCCACTACGGCCTTTTTTGCTCTTTATATGGGCAACACGTGAAGTTTGCTATAAGCATAGAAATGATTTATTAATCTTTCAGCAACCTGCATCAGAACACAAACTAACATTAAATCAGTGAAAAGCATCTAAAAGCAAGCAAGTGAATGACGAGTCTTAACATTACACATAGAGACCAAGTGCGCAAATTCGATCTGTCATCTAAGCTCAGGAAAACGGAGCCTGGCCTGGGCCTCTGGCTTGGCGATTTCCTCGCTCACTCATCCGGGAACAAAGCCAGGCACTAAAGGAGGGAGTAAGAGGCATCATGGGCCTAGAGGGGGCGTCTTCTCTCATGGAACAACACAAGTCTATGGAACAGTGGCCCAGGCCCTCCCCAGATGCTGAAGGAAGTCAGAGAGGGAGAGGTGAGGGGGCAGAACGTTCCAGGCACGGGAGACAGTCGATGCAAAGGCCAGGAGATGAGAGACGGAGAACTGTCTGAAGAGTTGCACATAGACTGGCAAAATGGTACTGTAGAATGTGTGGAATGAAGTAAAAGGGAAAGTTAAAAAAAAAGCCTGGAAGATGGCAGAGAGACAGTGGCCAATACGGGACCAGAGACTAGGACTGAGTCTGTAGAGCTGAGATGTCATCCTGTCTCTGGAAGCACAGACTGAAATGAAGGAAGACCCACAAGAAAATGCAGCTCCTTCCCCTTTGGTGAAGAATAACAGAAGAAGAAAACTATATCCTCAAAGATAATGTAAGAGACGGAAGAAGAGATTAAGACAGAAAATAGGCTGTGACCTGTCAACTCAGCACCATACTCCGAAAGCCGCCCCAGCCCTACCAGTGCCTAAAGGCCAGCAGGCTCTAGGCTGCTTTCCCCATATATTAAGACGAGAAGCTTGAAAGCTATTAAATGTTTAAACTCGGATGCCTATTACAGAGCTCCGTGTCCACAAGTGAACACCTTGTAAAATTCTAGCCCAGCCATCGGATAAGCCAGATGGCAGGTGTGATGCTCTTGTATAACACGCTGATAAATGGGGTGGTCTCAGGTTGGACTGTGGTGAGACAGAGAGCAGTGCCAAGAGCCCCGCTTTACCCTTTCTCCTCAGCAGGAGACTCCTAGAAAGTTACCCTGGAAATAAAAATGACTCCTAACCAGTCCAGGTCCTGGAAATTCGAAGTGCATAGGTCATTCATTAGGAAAGAGCTGATTTCCAAGTCAGAAAGAACCGATTCATTGGTTCCTTTGGAGGCAGGGAGAATGCTGGGTTGGTGGAGATTAATTTTTTTTTTTTTTTTAATGGGGATATACAGGAATGTTTGGGGAATTGGAAGAAGAGTTACAAGATGTTCTTGTTAGCTCAAGTTTAACAGAATTTAACAGCTTAGCAATAAAAGTAACTTCAGAAATCATCTCACTCTTCTTTCCCAATTAAAAGGAAAAAAAGCCCTGGATGTTTAACTCTGATTTAGCGTCATTTGGCAATGACCTGCCTCCGTAAATGAAAGTCTATTGACCAGAATTGACTCATTCTTTGATGGCTGAGGATTTTAGAGGAGCCCAGGGGCATCACAGGACGTCAGCTGTCATTGTTCAAGACAATGTAAGAGCTACGGGTGACTGGGCTGAACGTCAACCGAGCCCCAGCCCTAGGCCAGAGGTCTGAAGTTTTTTACATATAAATCTCTGACATCTTTTTTGGTCAACTATCTGCATTTCTAAAACCTCAACTGTCTTGAGCATGAATGTTTTCACGTAAGTAGCATCGATGACATACTTTATAAAAATGACATAAAGCCTTTCCCCCCAAAAAGGAAATCATCATTCATAACCAGTCCTGAAATCAGTAGAGATTCCCAGGAGCTCAAAACCAGAATGCTTGGTGGTAAGCATGATAATAAAAGATGTAATGGACTCAATGAGGAAGAAGCAGCAATCGAGGATGTGGTGCTGACTTCTGAAAATGGGACTGATATGCCTGGGACTGAAGGTGTATTTTTTTTTAAACCCTTACTTTCTGTCTCAGTATCAACCCTTGGGATGAAAGGGCAAGGGCTAGGCAAAAGGGATTAAGTGGCTTGCCCAGGATTGCACATGGATTAAGTCCACTTTGACAGAGGAGCAAACTGAGGTAGGGAAAGAAAAAATCACTTGCCCCAAGGCCATACGGCTCATCTTTAAAAACACAGAGTCTGGTCCTTTCATTACAGGCTAAACTAAGCTTCCTTCACACGATACCGTTGCTGGAGGACATCTTTTTAGGCAGATGCCTTGCTAAGAACATGGGGAGGTAAAGACAAGAGGTGGTTGTTTGGTACATCTGGACACCAAGCACCACTCCCTTGAAACTATGCTGTCAAAAGTGGTCAGACCTGTTTTTCTCAGCTTAGCTACATTATTGCCATCAACACAGGGGCCGTGTTGGTACCTCTGGCCCATGAGCCTCTGCCCTCCATTGGCCTCAGTGCGGGGGCACCCAGGACCCCTTTTCCAGGGAAGATGCTCATTATCAGTGCCTGCGACTGCTTTTGGAGGGCATTTGGCACAAGGCCCCCATGACATCCGATGGCCCTCCTGATGGAAGGGCATGGGAACTAAGGGAAGACAGGCTTCCCCAAGATCTCTCAGAGTTGGGAACCAAATCAAGGGAATTTCCAGGCTCAAACAAAGGCCTCTTCTAGCTAAAACACCTGCTTCGGTAAAGGGATAACTGAAGGGTGGGGCAGCAAGTTTGGAAATCCAGCAAGAAAAGTACTGGGCTCAAGTACTTACATACTGTTGCTTCTTTTCAGAAAGCAATTTAGTCATCTCTTCCCTTTCAGTTTTAATTTCTTTTTCATCATAGAAAAATTCACGGACAATGAACCTTAAAAGAAGCAATATGTTAGCTAATTACTAGGTGTATTGGAAGAAAGGTCCTACACACTAGGAGTCGGGAGAACAGGGTTTAATTTAAGTCGTTTGACTTTGGCACTAACTAAATTGGGGAACTTTTGCTTAACTAACTAAAGGGATGAGGGCACAGATGGCAAGTTTATAGTTTGGATAGAGGCGCTGCAGAAAAGCATATTTTCAAGCTTTCCACTTCAGATTTCAAAAAGGGGAAAATATAATGAGTAAACAGATACATCACGTGGCAGCCCCAAATCCTTACTTCTTTTCTCTAGCTTTGACTTTGAAATCATCGATCACTCTCCGAAACAGTGTGACTGTAAAGAGGCCTCCCTCATTATCTTCAGCAATCAGTCTGTGGAAGAGAAGACCCCAGTCGTCATGGCTCTTGGACTAAAAGGCTATTATTCTTCACGATCTGACATCCTATAAAATTCTTTTTATTTGGAAGCTTTAAGAGCTGGGAATACAGGGGGCAGCTGGGTAGCTCAGTGAATTGAGAGTCAGGTCTAGAGACAGGAGGTCCTGGGTGCAAATCTGGCCTCAGACACTTCCCAGCTGTGTGACCCTGGACAAGTCACTTGACCCCCATTGCCTAGCCCTTACCACTCTTCTGCCTTGGAACCAAAATATAGTATTGACTCCAAGATGGAAGGTAAGGGTTTAAAAAAAAAAAAAGAGCTGGGAATACAAGATCACCTCCATACCAAGATGAGTTTTGTGAATCCACACACCTTCGTGGTGCTGGAATCAGAATAACTGTGTGTGAATCCTGCGTGAACAGAGTCAGTTCACAACTCTTTTGGGCATAGATCCTCAGCTGTAAAATAAGGGTTTGACTGAATGAAGCCTAAAATGGTGATGAGGATAACGAATATCTACAGTATGTTACCTCATTTTATTCATCAACCAAGAAGAGGAAACAGAAAGTGGCAAAGGTTGAATCTCTTTCCCAAACTCACTTTTTGAACTCATCTTCCTGATTCTGGATCCAGCATTCTATCCATTATGCCAAGTTCAGCTCTAAGTCTATGATTCTGTGGCTCTCATCTTGAAACTAACAGCAAGTTCTTAATTCACAGCAAGCAACCAGAGAGTAAATCACTTAATTGGATTTGCTTTTTTATTTTTATTTTTTTTTTTGGTTAAACATTAATATGTTACTCATCTTCCATGACCCATTTCAAACACCACCTTCACATGTGATGTGCAGACTATATTCTAAGCCTGGGGCTGTGTCTTAAGCCTCAAGAGAATCCTTTCCTCTTCTGGTCACACACGAGTTAGGAAAGCTGTTCGGTCCCATGTCTTTCCATCTGATGGAGAGACTGTGAGGGAGAGGACCATCTCTCTCTCTTTTTTTTTTTTTTTACTCTATCTTCCCATAATGCTTAGCGATACCTGATCATGATACGGAGGTGACCCTCATTTCCCAAAAGCACAAGTTAGGAGTTTCAAATAAGAGCCCACTCATGGCCTGCATGCCTGTCTCCTACGTTCATCCAAGAGCAAAGAGGTTCATCAAGTGAATGATTTTTCCTCTAATCAGAGCAACTCAAAGCCATGTTGTAAGGACTGGAGGAACTAGAACCATCACAGGAAAGATGGTCCAGACCAAAGAAATTCTAGATTCTGGAAATATTAAAGACATATCTCACAATTCTCCTGTTTGCTTTTGTATGCATGCATCAAATACGGAATGCGTGTTTAAAAGGTGTATTTATGTCAGCATATATTACATATATAATTTCAGTTATAAAAAATAATCTAGGACATCATGGTGAATCTTAAGACTTCTAATGACAAACAGGCCCTCCTTAGCTCTATTCCCAGCTCTTTCGCATTTTATAGAGCCCAGAGAAGAGCGGTGACTTGCCCAGGAATAGACAGATGCTTTTGTTTATGGCTTGGAACCAGTGTTTGTGAGCACCCATCCAAGGCTCCCGCCAGTCCCACAATTTACTCTCTTTGGAGAAAACACCAGCAGGATGTCATGCCCCGACGACCAAAGACCTAGCTCGAGTTCCACTTACTTGGTTGACCGAGGAACCACCATGTCTGAGAGGGATTCATACGTTTTTTGCCACTGTGAATAGTTTGGCCTACAAGCAACAGGACAGAACTTGAGTTAGCATCGGCAACAAGGGCAACATTAACATCCCTTTCCAACACACAAGCTCCCGAGAGCGCTTTCCGAACAAGCGTGTTGTCATCCCCGTGTGAAGGTCAAGGTCCCGAGGCCTCGAGGGGGCACTTGCCTTGGACAGGGCCACGACTTTCTCTGGGGGGGCCCATCGGCTCCCGGGGCACCGAGGCCGGCCTCTCTGTCCCACGCACCTCGGGCAGCGGCCTGCCACCCGCCCCTCTCCCCTGGCTCTCCTGGGTCAGAGAGAAACGGAGGCTGTTTGAAGTTGGAGTCGCTTAACAAGGCTCTTACTTTTGAACTATCACCACGAGAGTGACGAGATACTCTGAATCTAGCACGAAATCTTCTTTGTTCACAATATCTGCTAACGTCCGAGTTAAGAGGTTTCCTCTGAAAAGTAAAAGCAAGAAGAAGGGAGGTCAAAGGAGAGGCCCAGCAGCCCAGTCTGCGCTCCTCGTCTCTCATTCAGAATTAGTGGCATGTGTGTCACATACACACCGAGAACGAGCGATCCTCACTGCAAAATGGCCATAACAAGCATTATGGAAGGGGCAGCTGGGTGTCTCAGTGAATAGAGCACCACGCCTGTAGACAGGAGGGAGGTCCTGGGGTCAAATCTGGCCTCAGACACTTCCCAGCTGTGTGACCCTGGGTAAGTCACTTAACCCCCATTGCCTAGCCCTTACTGCTCTTCTGCCTGGGAACCAACACACAGTATTGATTCTAAGATGGAACAGTGATTTTTAAAATAGTACATGAGAAAATGACGAAGGGCTCTTTAACATCTACCAGGAACAGTCTATAATTGAATGAGGGATCTGGAAAGCTTTGTTGGAGGAAGCAGCATCTATATTGGATTTGATAATACTACAGATAATGTTTTTAAGAGCCTGCTTTGTGCCAGCTCCTGTTATGCCTAGGGGAGATACACCACCACCAAGGAATTTGCACCCTTTAAATGCAAGTTTTAAAAAAGATGACCCAAATCCATTCATTCTATGTAGCCAGCAGTGCCGCACCTCACAGGTGCTTATGAGTTACATTGATAAAAGAATCTGGTTGCATTAGGCACATTTTCTAGGGACAAATTCACTTTGTGTAGGATAAAGTATTAGGGCAAGGTGGGGCAGGGGAGCAAAAGGCAATAAATTTCAAATTGGATAGGACTTTCAAGATCATCTGGTTGTACCCCCTTCCTTTTTACAGATGAGGGAACTAAGGTCTCAAAACATTAAATGACTTGCCTGTGGTAACACAAGTCATAAGATGAAGACTTGAACCCAAGTCTTCTGTCTATAAATCAAGCCATTTTTCCACTTTCTTTTCCATTGTTTCCTTCCGGACAGGTAGAGTTGAGGGTCACTAGTGAAGGTCTTTACTGATGGGGGAGAATAAGGAAGGCTTCATGGAGGAGGTACCATTTTAGATAAGTTTTAGGAATGAATATTTCATCCAAAAAATGTAGAAGGAAGCATTTTTTTTTATCCCCAACATGTAGCACAATGCTAACCCTAGAGTAAACATTTAAGATTGCTTGTTGATTTAAATTCCATGCATGGAAGACAGTATGAGCCACAGCAGGGCCAGGGTCATCCAATTGACAAGGAGAATGAATTGTGAAGAATGAAACAAATAAGATAAGGCTGGAAAGATAGGGAAAGTGTATCATCTTAGCGATAGCCATGGGCAAGTAGAGGCATCATGGGGCACTATTTGGAAAATGTTCCTTATTCATCTAATTCCCTAGCAATTCACACCTTTCTCCTTCTGTCTGCTGGCCTCCCAGGTAGTAAGGCTGCACCTCCCTCTTCCCCAGGAGATGAGGCGAACTTAGCTCATCAACCTAATCACGTTCTCATCAGTCTGCCAAGGTGGCTAGATTCTAGCTGCCTAAATTCCAGTCCTAGGTGGCCTGGGCTCCCCTCCTCCCTCCATTGCTCTGCCAGATTAATCATCCTAATGCATTGTTTGGATCACAGCGAAGCTCTGCTCAAAAGCTGCTTAAAACCCCAGTCCCAATACGTTCTCAGGACTCACTAAGTCAAGTCCAACTTCCCAACTCTACAAAGCCCTCCAGGATCTGGCCATAACCTAGTTTTCTCATCTTACTTCCCTCTCATGAGGTGTTTGACTCCATGAGAACATAGCACCCTCCAGTGGACATCATCCCAGGCTCTGACTCTCCTTCCCAACCAGACCACCTTCTAAGATAAAATGGCTATGTCCATAGCTGGAATCTTGCAATAATACTTTTCTTTAGAACATTAGGATTTTAAAAGCATTTTCCAGGGGCAAGTAGGGGCTCAGTGGATAAAGAGCCAGGTCTAGAAAAGATAAATCCTGGGTTCAAATGGGACCTCAGATACTTCCTGGCTGTGTAACCCTGGATGAGTCACTTACCTCTCATTGCCTAGCCCTTACTGTTTTTCTGCCATGGAACCAATACTTGGGATCAATTCTAAGACAGAAGATAAGGGCTTTCAGGGGGAAGAAAGGAGCATTTTTTAGCCAATAACCTTATGAAAGTGAGTTCAGAAAGATGGTGATTTAACTAATGCCGCATTGCATAGGGCAGGCTCCAGGACATAGAAACCCAGCTGACTACTGACTCCAGTAACTTCCACACCATGCTGCTTCTTGATGCTTAAAGATGGAGGATTCATTTATTAAAGGTCTCATCACCCAAACCCAAACTCTATGGGAAGACAATCTAGAGCTGGCGGGGCACTTCTAGACCATCTAAACAATATAATCCAGTCCCCTCATTTACAGAGCAGGAAACTGGCTGGGATGGGGAATGGGGAAAGAGTTGCCAAACCCCTCAGATAGTACCATTGCCTCACATGTACTTCTGTGCTCCAGTTTATATCTCGAACACAGCACTTGTTGGGCTTTCCTACCCCTTTCCCCTGCCTAGAATGCCTTTCCCCTCAACCCTACTTGTTCAAGTTTGAAAGGCCTAACTTGCTATTCCCAAATGTGGTACCCACCATGCATTCTCAGAAAAAAGCTATTTCTGATGTCCCCAAGAGATATATAGGTAGGAGGGAAGGAAGGAAGGAAGGGAGGGAGGGAGGAAAGGAGAAAGGGAGGAAGGGAGGAAAGGAGGAAGGGAGGGAGAGAGGAAAGGAGGAAGGAAGGAAGGGAGGAAGAGAGGAAGGGAGGAAGGGAGGAAGAGAGGAAGGGAGGAAGGAAGGGAGGAAGGGAGGAAGAGAGGGAGGAAGGGAGGAAGGGAGGGAGGGAGGGAGGAAGGGAGGGAGGGAGGAAGGAAGGAAGGAAGGAAGGAAGGAAGGAAGGAAGGAAGGAAGGAAGGAGGAAGGGCTCCTAAAATTGAAATGAAGGAGAGGGGAAAGAAACAAGCATATAAGCATACAATGTTCCAGGCAAAATGAGAAAGCCAGGTTATATGACTTGACCTAGGTCACAAAGCTAGAAAGTGTCAAGGCTCAATTTGAACTCAGGCCTTTCTGATTCTGAGTCCAGTGTTTTATCCATCATGGATATGACTTGAATTTTTAATCTTTCTGTAAAATAAGTAACTTAAATGAACATATGATATGTGTATCTTTTCTTCAGATATCAGATTTGATACAAATGTTGTAACATAGGCATGTAGATAGTGGATCCTGGATGGAACTGCCTTCTTTTATGAAGAATATAATTCTGCATGAAGACTTAATGAATCCAAACCTGTGTCATGCCTGTGTGCATACCCAATTAAACACTGGAAATAAAACTGTTTTGGTGAAAAAAAAATAATCATAATAATCTCTAATCATAAGGGATATTGGGCAGCTAAATTGCATTGCATAGAGTGCTGGGACTAGAGTCAAAAGATTCATCTTCCTGAGTTCAAATCTGGCCTCAGATACTTTACTAGCTTTAAGTCACTTCACCCTGTTTGCCTCAGTTTCCTCATCTATAAAATGAGCTGGAGAAGAAAATGGCAAATCACTCTAGTATCTTTTGCCAAAACTCTTTGGGGTCCCAAAGAGTCAGACATGACTGAAAACGACCAAAAAACAACAAAAAAGTGATCTTAGAGATGTCCACCTTCTTTATTTTATAAAAGACTGAGCCCCAAGAGAGTGAAATGACAGTAACATATCAAAATCACTGAGCAAGTCAGGAGCAGTCAGGAATCAAAGCAAGATGCTTGGACTCCAAACCTAAAGCAATCTGCTGCCTCCACATGCTCCCCACTGAATTCTGCCTCTGCCTCTCTCTCTCTCCAGGCTCCTTGCATATTTCTAGAAGTGGTGGCTGCTCTGTGCCACTCTGAAGCTCCCTGCCAGGAGAGGAGGAGTTGGTTCCAGTTACTCCCATAGGGAGATAGCACAAGATATGGCAAAGCTTCCTTTTGCAGGGTTTTCAGCCCGAACAACCTAGTTGACTTTCACCAGAAAACAAGGAGATAAAAAAGCTTCTTTTGAAATTTCATCCAGGATATTCACCTATGAAGCTCTGGCCAAACGGGGTGCTGGGAACAGCACCACCAGGACACTCTGTTCTTCCTGACCCATGGACCCTAGCAGGCCAGGCCCTTCAATCCTCCACTCTCTCCAAGCCTGTCCAAGTTCACATTTGTTGTTTCCATGACACTGTCATCGCCGCCTGACTGGCCGCTTCTCCTTTTGCCCTCACTCTTTCTCAACATCAGAACTTTCCAATGAGTCCTGTCCATTATGTGGCCAAAGTATTTAAGCTTCAGCATTTGACCTTCCAGTGAATAATTTGAATCATTTTCTTTTAAGCATTGATTGGGCTGATCTCCTTGCTGTCCCAGGGACTCTTAAGTTTCCTGCACCACACAATTTGAATGTCTATTCTGGGGCACTCAGTTTTCCTTAGAGTCCAACTCTCCCAAGCTATACTTTGCACTTGGAAAAGTCATAACTTACCACCAGAGAGCATATAGAAAGCACTTTTCAAGTAACAAACTTCACATATCAAAAGCTACTGTTGGGGGGTAACTGGATGGCTCAGTGGATTGAGAGTCAGACCTAAAGATGGGAGGTCCTAGGTTCAAATCTGACCTCAGACACTTCCTAGCTGTGTGACCCTGGGCAAGTCACTTCACCCATTGCCTAGCCCTTTCTGCTCACCTTGGAACCAATACACAGTATTGATTCTAAGACAGAAGGTAAGGGTTAAAAAAAAGCTAGTGTTAAAGTTTGCAAAATACTTCACAAATCTAATCCTCTTTGAATCTATGGGAGGCAGATGCTTTCATTGTCCCCATTTTACAAATGAAGAAAGTGAAATAAGGTTAGTAAGTGTCTCAAGTCAAATTTGAAGTCTAGGATTTCTGACTCCAAATCCAGGGCTCTATCCAGTAGGCCATCTAGCTGCCCTCGGGTATCTATAATACTAAAGTACTTTGTATGCTTTACAAAGTACTTTCTTCCCCAGGGGGAAGTATGATGCTCATTATTTTATAGGTGACTTATCCAGGGACAGAGCTAATCAAGTCACAAAGGTAGAACTCCAAACCAAGACTCTTGACACTAGGAGAATTGCTTGATTCATTCAATCCAATACTGCTTCATTCTCAATTTAAAAGACTGAGGATTCATTTATTAAAGACCTGTAAGGACTAGGCAAAGGAAGTTAAGTGACTTACTCAGGGTCACACAGCTAGGAAGAGACCAAATTTGAATTCAGGACCTCCTGTCTCTAGGGCTGGCTCTCAATCCTCTGAGCTACCCAGCTGCCCCCTCAATTGCCTTTTAATTGGTCTCTCTGCTCCCAGTCTCTATACTCTCCAATCTATCTTCAATGGCCAAAATAATATTCTCTGAGGCACAAAACTGACCATCTAAATTTTTAAGGTCAAAAACCTCAAGTGGCTCCCTGTTGTCTTTAGGACAAAATAGAAACTTCACTTTTTGGCATTTAAGCTCCCCTGTGGTCTTGCCAACCAACTTTTCCATTATTATTTATATTCTCCCTCATGAACTTCATGTTCCAGCCAAGTGATTAGCTGTTTCCATCCCTAAACAGTCTGTTTCCCACCATGTATTTGCATAAGGCTTCCCTGAAGACTCCCTCCTGGCCTCCCAGAAGCCAGGTAGGTCCTCCTTCGGTCCTCAGCCCAGGTGCCCAAGAGAAGCCTGCCATGACTCACTCCCCCCTCCTGGGGTGACCATTTATCTACTGATCTCCACACACTGCCCTTTTCTTTAGCAGGTGGTCAATAAATTCCTCCAAGGAAGGAATTCTCTATCTCCTTCAGGAGGTCTCCATCAAAATCCCAAACCCACCCAAGCCTGGGATATCATAGGTCATAAATACCTATTGAATTGAATTGAGATGGGGAAGAAGTGAGGGAGGTACAAGGGGTGGGGGAAGAGAACAATGGCATTCCAGTCCCCAGTCGCCTCCCAAAGAAGCAAAGACAATTCCATAGACAAGAGTAAACAAAGCTGACAGTAGGTTACTTGGGCCAGCCAGCTCAGGCGAGCTAGAGGTCCCAGGAGTTAGCAAAAGCAAAGATACATACGAGGATTTCCTTTCCAGATTCTCCAGGTTTCCTTTCAGTGTGTTGTAGGCAGCCGTTCGGGTTTTCAGGTCTGTTTCGATTTGTGCCAGTTGCTGTATGTGGGGAAAAAAAAGTTAACTTTGCAAAAGGTAGTATTTTCTACAAAAAAACCTGGATACACCAAAGGTCTAAAAAGACAACTCCCCATTGGCAAGAAGTTGAGTTTCACCCTGAGGATGTATGGCCGTAGCACAGCATGGTGGGAAGCCCCCTAAGGTCTACAACATACCAGCTGTGTAAATATGAGCAACATTTCCCCACTGTCTCAGTTTCCCCATCTGTAAAATGGAGATAATAACCCTTGCACTCCCTTCCTAGACTGTAGAATTCTTACAAGCATCAAATGAGAGAATGTCTATGAAGTACTATATGATTGTCAACCACTATTGCTATTAAAGTTGACATCTGTTGCCTCATTGTTCCCAGAACCCTGTGCCAGAGAGCCTAAACTCTGGTAAGTCTTACCAAATGGAAAATAACAGCAACAGCTGGCATTTATATGACATTTCTGATCCTTTTAACCATCTTGTGAGGTAAAGCTCTTGGCAAGAGGAGCCCCATTTTACCAACGAGGAAAGTGATGCTTGGAGAATTTAAGTGATGCACCTTCTGGTCCCACAGCTAGTTAAGTGCCAGAGGGCAGGAGGGCTTTAAGGATGTATCTGAACACTCATCATGATGACTTCAGCTCTGGACAGTTTGAATGTGGCCCCAGGCACCCTTAAATCTGTGGCCAGGGCAAACCAATATTCCTTATCCACAAAATAAAATCTAGACTGCCTACTTCAAAGGGCTATTATTATAAAGCTCAACTGAGACAATGAAAAGCACTTTATAAACCTTAAAACATTATAAACATCACCTATAATTATCATGACTGTCTTTAGTGAGCTGATCCAAATTTTTTGAAGCTATTTAAATATGTATATATATATAATTGAATGTATGAATTACATATATTCTGTACTAATGATTTAGAATTGTATATTCTATACTAACTAACAGGATTGTCAAGATATTTATATTCAGTGATTCCCAAATCAATGGCGTTGGGGTGGGATGTTAAGGGTGAATAAGATACTGTCCCTGTCCTTTTGGAGCTTGCAGCCTAACTGAACGGATAAAGCATGAAAACTAGCTGTTCACTAGTGGAGCTCTGACTTGAATACAGATAATAAGAATTAGTAAAGTACTAGAGGTGGCTTGGGTGAGGCGAGTCCAAACCCTCCTAGAACATCTGACCTAGAGAATGAGCAAAGATTTGGATAGAAGCACTAGCCAGGCTAGAAGGGCCCTCCCTGGGTGGGTGAGAGACAAACCATGGATATATATATATATATCACTAGTGGGGCTAGAAAAAATAGGAACTGACAGGAAATGTTGAATGATCCAGCCCTGAAGTACAGGTACCTGCTCTAGAAAAAATGTGTATCCAATGAGGTATTTCATATTTTCTTTTTTTCCATTCTTTTCATTTTGTTTTATTGTTTCTTGATGTCTTGTGAAGTCATTAGTTTCTATTTGCCCAATTCTAATTTTTAAAGAATGAATTTCTTCCATTGCTTTTTGATCCTCCTTTTCCATTTGGTCCATTCTACTTTTTATGGAACTAAAACATGTTTATCCAGACACTGGTTTCAGAGAGGAATTTTCATTACACATCTTAAGCATGCAATGAATTAGATCCTAGACCTTCAGAGCAGAGAGACCTAAAACATTCATTATCTGGAACCTAGTGCCCTCAAGGAAATCATATATTACAGGGGACAGAGATTACTAAACTGGGAGTCAGTTAACATGATGAAATAATTTCTTTTAACATCGTAAGGCTTCCAACGAGCCATCAGCAACTGGCTTTGAGATGCCTTCTGAAATCTTGATTAGTTCTAGCTCAGGAATGATGTCTCTGTGTCTCCATATTTCATAGAATTTAGAGCTGGAAGGAGTCTCAGTGACTTCCTAATGTTATCCCTTCATTATATAGGTGGCCCGTTTCCCGGGTAATATTTTCCTTATCTATAAACCAAGATAGTTTAACTAGGTAGTCTGTGAGTCCTAAGACACTAGTAGGGCCCAAAATGGCTATGGCACTGGAAAGAGTGATGAAAACCGTCAGAGAACCTGAGTTTGAATCCTGGATCTCTCTTACCACCTAAGTCACCTTGGGCATATCACTTAATCTCTTGGCCTCCCTGTCTTCTTTTCAGGGAAATGAATAAACACTTACATAGCACCTACAATGTACAGGTACTGCACTGAGCTCTTGTTTTATTTACAAGAATATTATCTCATTTGATCCTCACAACAACCCTGCAAAGAAGATGCCAATGCCATCCTGTCTGAGGCCAATTTGAACTCAGGTTTTCCTGACTGTGCTGCCCAGCTCTCTCTGTAAAATGGTAGGATGGGATTAGACAAGACCACCTCTAACCTGCTCACTTTGGACCTATGATCTTTGGAACCTGAACTGGAAGAGAGTTTAGAGCTAGAACCCAAGGCCTTTTTATAGATAAGGAAATCGTGTTCCAAAGTAGGATTCACCAAGGGTCAGATAGGTAGTAAATAACCAGGGCAGAATTCGAACTGAGGCCCTCTAGGCAACAAACCCGGTACTCTTTCCACTACAATGCTCTGCATCCTAACATTGAAAACCCTTGGCAGAGCTTTACTGGCACTGGTTGAATACCTTTCTCAGAATATTGAATTCATTCAATGGAAAGGCCTATATCAAAACAGATCTGGCATCCCTTCAGGAACTTGTTCAAGTTCAGAATTAGGAGGTCCAACCCAGGCCAGCCTCATTAAGTTGCAAAAGAAGTCTTTGGAGACTGAGGAGCATACCTACCTTTCAGAAAGAGGAAACCAGGGGGCAGCTGGGTGGATCAGTGGATTGAGAGTCAGGCCCAGAGATGGGAGGTCCTGGGTTCAAATCTGGTCTCAGATACTTCCTAGCTGTGTGACCCTGGGCAAGTCACTTGACCCCCATTGCCTAGCACTTACCACTCTTCTTTTTTTTTTTTAATAAACCTATACCTTCTGTCTTGAAATCAATACTGTGTATCAATACCCAGTATTGATTCTAAGATGGAAGGTAAGGGTTTAAAAAAAAAAAAAGAGGAAACCACCACAGGCCTCCAGGTCAAAAGAATATTCAATACTAGCCAATCAATAAACAGTTATGAAGCACCTACTATGTTCCAGGCATTGCACTAGAGCTCGGGGACACAAAGAAAAACAAAAGGTAGTCATTGGTCCTTGTTCTCAAGGAGCTCAGTTAGAGGGGACATAACATGGCAACAAGCATGTGCAGGGAAGCTAGAGGATAAGTTGGAAACAATCAACCCAAAGGAGCCAGAATTAAGGAGGATCAAGAAAAGTTTCTTGTAAAAAGCTGGATTTTATGTGGGCCTGGATGAGAGCCAAAGAAGCCAGGTCGAAATGAGGGTGAAAATGCCCAATTTGGAGATGAAGTTTCTTCTCACTGGATGAGAGAGGAGGAGAGAAGAGGAGGGAGAATGTGAAGTGTACACTGAATTAGGAGCCAGTGGGCTCCATACCCTCCAAGAGAAGGACAGGAACTGAAGGAGCGCCCTATCAGGTTTAATTGCACAAGGACAGCAGGGCTTTGTGATGCAAGCAGAATCTAGAGAAGCCCCAACTGGGTTCCCAAATGCTTCCCAGCTTCCTAAGCTCTACATACTTCGAAGAAGGAAAGCTGGCCCTTAAGCTAGAGGCCTAAAGGATTCTGTTGACCCAGAACTGTGGATTCCAAGGACAAAGGTTCCATTCTAAGAGCCATGGGAAAAGCACTTGAGGTGGAATCAGGGGCCCTGTGTCTGAATTCTGGACGCTAACACTTCTTAGCTCTGTGACCATAGGCTGCTATCATGTGTTCCCTCACCTATAAAATAGGTATAATAGGTAGCTCAGTGGGTCAAGAAATGCAACATGCTAGGTTCAAATTTGGTCTGACATTTCCTAGCTGTGTGACCCTGGGCAAGTCACTTACCGCCTATTGCTTAGCCTTTACCACTCTTCTGCCTTGAAACCAATACATAGTATTGATTCTAAGATGGGAGGTAAGGGTTGTTTTGTTAATAGGTAAAATACATCCACTGAAGTCCTACTCTGCTGTTTCATCCCAATGTGAAGGAAACTCTGGGATTCTGGAGAGAGTACCAACACTGCAATCCAACTAAGATGGAGAAAGATGGAATATTAGCTTTCGGGGGGGCTTCTGGCCTGAGGCCCAACCTAGCTGAAGTATGGAGAGGCTCATCACCAGGTTAGATGGAAGGCAAATATTTCAGAATTAGCAACCTTTGAAAATTTGGGATAAAGGGAGGACAGACTTGAATTTAGCATCCAAAGGGCTGAATTCAAATCCTAGCTCTTCCATTTCCCACCTGCATGACCACATACATTGAAGAAGCTGGACCCTTCTAGCTCTGGATAAGCCAATGATCTGTTAATGATGCCTGTCATGGGGCCACAGAGAAGTCCCATGAGCAGATCAGACCTTGAAGGAGTGACTGTGTATGCTGCCTGCCATAGAGAAAGCCCTTTACACAATCAAGTAAGCCTTTAGTTAAACTCTGTTAGGATTTAGACCTAACTGGATCCTCACAGACATGGCGGACAGTGAGAGGTATCAAGACAAGAATTTGATTTGAAGACTCCAGCCTTCCATTTCCATCTTGGCCCTGCTGCTTATTGGCTATGTGGATTTAGGTGCATACCTTCCCTTTCTGAGAGCCTTTACATCCTCTTCTGCCCACTAAGGAAAATCCATTCCATGGGGAATGGTCAAAGAAATAAAAGTCTATGGCTGTAAGGGAATATTATTCTACTATAAGGGATGTGTTGTAAGATAGGACAGACACTGGGAAACCTAGGAAGATATGAATAAACTGAGGTTGAGTATGAGGGGGCAGATAGACGGTGTAGTAGACAGAGCACTGGACCTAAAGTCAGAAAGACTTCTTTAGTTCAAATCTTATCTCAGACACTTAACTAACTATATGACCTTGGACAAATCATTTCACTTTGTTTGCCTCAGTTTCTTCATCTGTAAGATGAGCTGGAAAAGTTCGAGGATCTCTACCAAAAAAACCCCAGATGGGGTCAACAAAGAGTCAGACATAACTGAAAAACTAAAAGAATGAGTGCATCCAGAACTATTTGAACAACCACTACAGTAGTGTAAAGGAAAATGATTTTGAAATATTTAAGAATTGTTATCAATGCAAATATCAGTCAAAGCTCTAGGAGGCGCAAGATAAATCATGGGACAGAAGTGATGGCCAGAGGTATAGAATGAGATGAAACATAGGTTAAGACACAACCAATGCAGGGGTTTATTTTGATTGCCTGTGATTGTCTGTTACAAAGGATAGGAGGAGTGGAGGGAGAGGAATTATGAAGGAGAGGTGGTAGGCAATAAGAATAATCAAACAAAACTTAAAAAATGAAAAGTGGCAACTAAACTTTTTATTTAAAGTTACACATAAGAAAGTTCATTTTAGGATCAATTATGTGTATTGTTTCCAGGAAGGGCTAGGCACTGGAGATTAAGTGACTTTCCCAGGGTCACAGTTAGTTAGGAACTGTCCAGGCCAGATTTGGACCCAGGACCCCCCCATCTCTGGGCCTGGCTCTCAATCCATTGAACCACATAACTGCCTCCTCAGAAAAAAGTTCAAGAGAAACAGATGAGTAGGACTATCTTGTTACATTGCTGAAATGAATATACACTTTTTTGAAAAGCATGTATAATAGAGTTTACAGTTTTCCTATATAATTTTCTTCTCTTCTTTGTATATTAAAATGTTCATATTTGTGCAGTTCATAAGAAAAAAGAAGAAAAGTTGAATCCGTGTTCTCTTCCAGCTTGTCTTATGGAAACCATAAAATGGCCTTAACAACTTGTCCCTGCCTCACTTAGGTAGTCAAATATAGCATTTCAATAAATGACTTGTAACAGCACATTACAATCCTCTCCACTGGTTTGCCCAGTGAGCACTTCAAAGAGATGGAAAAGATGCCAGTCAACCCGTGTCCCTTGGACAGAATGTTCCCCAATTCTCGATGATATGGCATGTGTACTCTCACTCCTCTTTGGACAGATTTCACAATTATTCTCATTCAGAAGTTATTTCTTAAGTTTAGCCAAAACCACAGACAAAACTGCTCGATCAGACTCAGAAGACATGAGTGGAGAGAAATGGATCTATTGGCCAATGAGTCTTGCCCCCTCACATGTTACATATGATTTATTTCACACCCATTCACCCAAAAGCTCTACCATAAGTAATAGTCACTACACAATACCTCCTAGGACTCATATACATTCATTAACAAATGTTGATGGGATGGAGTCAATGATTGAATTCAGTCCCAAGACCCAGGAACCCCGACGGACAGATTGACACTTCTTAGCTGTGAGGCAGTGGGCAAATTACTTCTCTCAGTTTAAATGTCCTCGTCAATAAAATGTAATAATACATTCAGGAATTTTTTTTTGGGGGGGGGGGGGGGGGGAAGGGAGCTGGGTCAACCTGTCCTACCCAGGCTGGAGGTTCAGGGGTCATTCACAGTATGGTATGAATGTGAACATGGGTTCTCAAAAGATTTGCCAGTAAAGTCTAAGGTTAGCCATGGTCTACTAAGCTAGTAAGGCTTCTACGATTAACCAGGTAATGACAAGACTACAAAGTGTGTTGAACAAAGAATTCCTAGCTAAGATCAGAGAAATACATTATTGGATCTCAGAAAAATGAATTGTTTCACCATGGAAACTCTAAAAGAACATCTATTAGGTAGGGTGGGGGGCTATGTAATTAGCATGGGGGCAGGGGCAACCCCCCATTAAGGAAATCACAGATCCTTGAAGTATTTCAATATAGTCATGTAAATGTTTAAAAGCTATAGAAATGTGAATTGTTATCATAACTCCATCCTGCTTCCTCAAAAACCTGTTTTGACAAGTGCAGGTTAGGCTTCAAGACTGGTGAGGTAGGTGGGGAGCCCACAGCCTAACGGGAGAGAACAGGGTGGCCCAGAACATCTGAGCCCATGGGACCACAGAGCAGTACAGGTTGGGGAACACACCCACTGTGACCATAAAACACTGAAGAATTGGGAAGGCAGTCAACTCATTGAAACTCAAGAGTATTTAGCTTCCTGATTCCATACTGACTGCCCCAACCTGAACCTCCTAATGTCACATTCTGCTTCCTTCTCAAACTCTTGGAGGTTGATACTTAGAAGACATCCTGGTATCAAACCTGGCCCAGCTGTTCAGCTTGAGAATGAGATTTGTACTGTAAGAAATAATAATGACGAGCTACATAAAAATAGATGGCAAAACTCTCCAATACAGGTTCAAAACTGTTCAGATACTTTTGATAGATGTAATCAAAAGTATCTTCAGTGAAAAAGTGAAGTGAAGCTCAAATGTGAACTTCCCTTCAGGGGAAGTACAAGGACACTAAAGAGACTCTTATTATAAAAATAAAATATTTATTGAAATATATAAGGATAACAAGGATTTCTAATTCTAAGGGATTCTGAATCCATCCAAATAAACTCCCTGGTTCTGCTTCTCCTGTGTTTCACAGGCTACATTAATCCTTCCTGATCTGATTAACCCAAATTTATAGTGTTCTAAATAAAAACTACCACTATTATCCTTATAATTCTTAACTTTGCCTTCAAATTATAAAACAAAGGCTAGCTGGTTGAGTCTCAACAAGAATCAAATTATGACTCTGAGCCTTACCAGACTCAGAGTCCAAACCAAAGACCAAATTTTTCTTTGGTCTTCTCAGAGTTAAATCAATTTACGAAAACTGCAAAAGATAGTGTTTCCCAAGTTGGTAAAGGAAAACACTGAGGTCCTTCAGATATTTCCCTCAGAAAGAGAGTGAGGCAAAGATGTTATCTCCTCTAGTCCTGAGAGAGAGTCTCTGAAAGTGTGTCTCTGCCAACTGCCAGAGAGAGTAATTGACATAGAAAAACAGCTATAACTATCAACATTTGAAATTGACACACTCAGCTCTGCTTCAAACTCCAATTCTCTCTCAAGCCGGCCACTCTACTTCTTATCACTAAACTAATAAAACAATACTTATTTTCTAGTATCATCCTTATAGTACCCACCAGAGGGTACTTAGTACTTCTGCCTGTCCTGGTTCCAAGAAGCTTTGCTTTAAGAACAACATGACAGCCAGGGCAAGTAATGAGGGCTTGAGTTGGGGAAAGCTCAAACCCCTCTGTAAATTGAGAAGCATAAACTGCAGAATCTAAAGATTTTAAGGCAAAAGGAGTGTTAACACAGAAAACAGAATGAGACTGATTTCATTTTATAGATGAAGAAGACAGAGATCCAGAAGTACAATGACTTGTTCCAGGTCACTTTTTCAAAGGTAAAGGAATTAGATGAAACATAGCTCTCCTGTCTCCCTGTGTAGTGCCTTTATTACTATGTTGTTCATCATTTTTTAGCCATGTCCAACTCTTCATTAGCCTTTGTGGGGGTTTTCTTGACATGGATACTGATACAGTTTGCTATTTCTTTCTTCATTTTACTGATGAGGAAACTGAGGCAAATAGGGTTAGGTGACTTTTCTAGGGTCACAGAGCTAGTAAATGAACTCAAAAGATGAGTCTTCCTGCCTCTAAATCAGCAATGGTCCATCCTGCCCTCTCACTCCTCATGTCACTATACCAATTTATCACTACATCAAAATGTAAAACGTGGAAGCTATGTAAGGGGGAGGAGGGAGTGGAGAGAATCCAATTCAGAAGTTAAATCAATTTACGAAATTTATTTCCCCTTTCCCCTGAGACTCTCTCTCAGATGCACTGGTAACTCCCTTACCTTTTCTAGTGTGTCCACTACGACCACAAGAGGCTGCTTGGCAGGATACTTGGCCATGTCCCATTCAAAGCGGGTCACAAAGGATGTTAAGTCAACTGAAAAGACACCAAAATCAGCTTAAGCAACAAAAGAAAATCTAGCTTTTTTAAAAATATATGTAATTCAGGACATTGAAAAACTGCCATAAAACAATATAATGATAATAACACAGAGACACACACACACATACACACACAATCTTCTCTAGTGCTTTAAAGTTTGCAAAGCAGTTTTTTCACAAAATCCCTAAGATGGAAGTATTATACTTATTTTACCTATGAAGAAATCAAGGACCTGAATAGTTTTTAAAAAGTCTCCTCCTTGAGGGCTCCTGATCATTTGAAACTTGTTAGGTTTGAAAGCGACCTTGGAGAGCATCTAATCCAAGCAAAGGAGACTTGAGGACCAACATGATCAAGTGATTTGTCCAAAGCCACTCAAAGTGTCAAGGTCAGGATTCAGTTCATATCCTGTGATGTAAGCCAGGTTCAGCACTCTCTCCAATATACCAGAGGCTCGCATCAATGTTGCAGCTAATGAAAAATTGTTTGTTATTTAGATTGATCTGCTCTGGGAAAGCACACAAACAATGTGGGAGCCTAGAGTGCCCTCAGTCAATATAATTAATGTTTTAACTGTCCCTTGAAAGCAATCTACAAAAGCAGCTATGTAGCACAGTGAATAGAGCACAAGACCTGGATTCAGGAGGACAATGGTCAAAATCTAACCTCAGAAACTTCCTAGCTGTGTGATCTTGGACAAGTCACTTAATCCCAACTGCCTATTCTTCTCTATTAGAATTGATATTAAAGTATCAGAAGGAAAAGATTTTTTAAAAAAGCAATATGCAGTTGATTGAATTGATACTGAAGTATCTGAAGTTGATTTTAAAAATAAAGAAGAAATCAATCTACAGTTGGTTGAGTTAATGCTAATGTATCAGAAGGTAAAGATTTTTTAAAATAAAAGAAAGCAATCTACAGTAGAATTAATAAGGTATTAGAAGGTAAATATTTTTTAATTTAAAAAAAATTTAGTTTAAAAAAGAAAACAATCTACAGGTGGTTAATGTAATCAAATTAGTTAATATATGCAAAGCATTTTGCAATGTTAAAGTGTTCAATAAATGCTAGCTATTTCTATTATATTAAGTACAGTCAGCTGAAAAAGCTCCATCACAGAAATACCTCTTTTGGTCAAGACTAATATGCAAGAAATTGCCATCTTTTAATTAAGTTAATAGCTCCCATTTCTATAGCACTTTTAATATATCCAAAACGATTTCTTTACAATGACCCTGTGATGTTGGTAGTGCTTATTCTGCCTATTTTATAGATGAAGAAACAGATTCAGAAAGTTTAAACAACTTGGGATCATAGCCTCAAAAAAAGATGCCTTTTTGGGGAAAACCAGCATAAAGCATTTTGTTATAGAAATAAAACTTAAAAACTCACATGTGGGGGAAGGAGTGGGCCCTGGCAGTTTCTCATACCAAACCACTTCACAGGACAGCAAAAAGGAGATAAGAGTAGGAGAGAAGGAAGGTAGGGGTGGAGGGAGAGAGATAAATGAAGGGGAGCTGAGCATCAAAAACAGGAGATGTTGAAGCTGTGAAGAGCATTATTTTTGCTTTTTCTTTTTAGTTTTAGTCACACAACGATTTCCTGAAATGATGACTGGGTTCTTTATGTCAAACATTTCTACAAACAGCATCTTCAATTTAACAATCAATTCCAGTTCTTGGAATTTAGGTAGTTGTGGAGTTTTGATGGCTACTTTAAAAAGTCCTCCAAATCCATTAAAAAAAAAACCACAAGATGGAAAAAAAGAGGCTTCAACAAAGTGAGTTTATATTGTCCCAAGATGTCCTGTAGATAAGTCACCAAGTAGTATGTTCAACAGTGCATCAAAAAATCTTCAAAAGGCAGAATTTAAGGTGGGAGAAGAAGGAAGGAGGGTTAGATTGTTGAAGTAGCATCTCCTTTCCCACCTTCATTTTGGACAGGGTGGCTGATGTGCTGGAAGGAAATCATTCAACACAGAGAATATATCCTCCCTATGGCTTTACAGCAGCAGCAAAAACATTTAATACATAATTGATAAATTTTATCCAACAAAATAAAAAGGACAAAGATTTTCTCTCAAAGGGCCTTGAACTTCTTTATTGGTAGCAATGCAATGATCCAGGACAATCCTGAGGGACTTATTAGAAAGAGCACTATCCACACCCAGAGAAAGAACTGTGGGAAGAGAAAGGCAGAAAAAAACATATGATCGATCATGTGGTTTGATTAGGGATTTTGACTTGATCACACTATTGCAAATATGAGTAACATGGAAATAGGTTTTGAACAATGATACCTGTATAACCCAGTGGAACTGCTTGTCAGTAACCATGGAAAAATATTCTAAATCAGTTAATTAATTAAATAAATAAGTAATGAAACAAAAGACCTTGAAGGTTATCTGAGTCCCACTTTCTCTCTTTAAAGAAGAGTAAACTGAGAAGTAAATTGCTCAAGACTGCAGAGATTACATATTAGCAGAAGCAAAAATCTGAATTAGGATCATCTTACTCCATAAATCATGTACTTTCACCTCTCTCCCACCCAAATTCCCAGAGATAGCAGACGATAGAACTAGGTCTCCTCTTTAGGTTTCTTCCATTAATTCTAGTGCTCTCTGTACTCTAATAAAGGACTTTCTGTGAAGTTTGGGCTCTCCCAGGGAGCAAGGCAAAACAGCACGCTTTCACTTCACAACTTAGTGATTTTTCTTTTCTTTTTTTTTTTAATTTTATTTGTCATCATGCAAAACACACTTCCATATTGATTGTTGTAAGAGCATGAGCATATAAAAGCAAAACTCCTAAATAAAACCATAAACACACAGAGATGAAAGATAGTATGCTTTGATCCACTTCCTTTCAAATCCAGCAGTTCTCTCTATGGAGGTAGATAGCATTCCCCATCAGAAGTCTATCCAGATTGTTGAGAGGAGCCAAAAATTTACTGATTATTCAAGGCACAGTAAATGCTACCTGCCACCTCTTTCTGGAAACTTTCTCAGATCCTTCCAACCAGACATGGTGGTGTTCACCCCACTCCAAAACCGAGGTCTTACAGGACTTTTTTTTGTTTCATTCTTTGTTCCCATGTATACTATACAGCAAATTAGTCACCTCTATCCTCCACAGCACTGACTGATCCCCTTGCATGAATTAGGTCACTTTTAATTTTTTAAATCATTGTTTAATGAACTAAGAAATGATAGTGAGCAAATAGGAATTAAGGTTCATTTTCCCCATGTTTTAATTTTTTCATAAAATCAGAAAGTGTCAGAGATGGAAGACGCCTCAAGGTCAGCCAGTCAAACTGACAGTAGGAAAAACATCTGTTCAATCACATCGGCAAAGGGGAAAACCCAGCCTTTACTTGATTTCCTTTAGCGAGAAGAGCCTACCATCCTAAAAGCAGCCCATCCTGCTTTGTGGCAGGTATTTGGATTTATGATTGATAGTCGAGTATTATTAATACTCTGGTGTGGTTTGGCTAGGGCAGAGTTCAATGGGATTATAACCTTCCCTGTCCTGGCTATTTTGTGTCCCCTAATGTAGCCTAAGATTTCACTAGCTTTTTGGGTATCCTTTCACACTATTGACTCATGTGGATCTTATAGTACACTAAATTCTCCATATTTCTTCAATTAATACTAAATCATAAAATTCTCAGCTTAAACTTGTTAAGTTGATTTTAAAAACCTGAAGGATATTGGGGCAGCTAAGTGGTTCAGTGGACAAAGAGCCAGACCTAGAGAAAGAAGATATTGGGTTCAAATGAGGTCTCAGACACTTCCTAGCTGTGTGACCCTGGGCAAGTCACTTAACTACCATTGCCTAGCCCTTACCACTCTTCTGCCTTGGAACCAGTACATAATTTTGTTTCTAAGATGAAAGGTAAAGGTTTAAAAGATAAAAAGTATATTTCTGTTTAAGTTTATTTTATAAAATCAGATTTAGTCTAGTGTTCTAGCCTGTTGAAATCTTTTGGGGTTTAATCTCTGTCATCTAATATATTAGCTATTCTTCTCTGAGAACCCACACTTAGACTAGTACATTGGTTTTCCAGAGTTGAGTGAGGCCATAACTTCTCCCCTTCAACTTCTGGGAGTGACTCTTTAGGCTTGGACCTTCCATCAATATATTTCCCTCATTGATTATCAGTTGATATCAATTAACCAGCCAGATTTAGTCTTTAGAAATAGGTATTATATAAAGGTCTATAGTAAGAATAGTTGGAATAAAACATTTCCCCAAAAGTGGGAAGGGGGAAAAAGGAATAAGCATTTATATAGTATCTAAAATATGCCAGATATTGTACAAAGCATCCCCCTTTTTTTAAAATACATATCTCCTCTGAGCCTCACAATATTCTTGGAAAGAAAGTGCTATTATTATCCCTATTTTATAGTGGAGGAAACTGAGGCAAATAGATTGTGTGACTCACACATCTAAGTAAGTAGATGAGGCTAGATTTGAATTCAAGTCTCCCTGACTCCAAGCACCCTCTCCACTGCACCAACTGTGTCCAAATGAGAGTTTCCTCCAAAGTTCAGAAGGAAATGGGCTCATTTAGAAAGCTAGGGTGGCAAGGAGGTGCATTCATTGCTTCTGCTTGCTAGAAGCCCTTTTCTCCTTTTGTGCAATTCTCATTGTTTCCTTAGGTATGTTATGGCATAATCTCTAGAGGACTACTCGGTCTTGAAGCTAACTTTCATCAGTGTGACTAGTTTATTCTTTACAATGCCCAATGAAAAAACTGCTATCAGCTAGTGATATTCCAGGGTTATTTCTCAGCATGAATAGGAAATCCAAAATCTGACCTTCTGAAGTTCACATGGTCAACTTCATTCCCTTGATCTATCAGGCTAGTACTATTATTGTTGTTGTTGTTTTTTAAAAGACCCATCTTGTACTACCTACTCTTCCTGAAGTCATGATGGCTCTTGGAGATCACTGTTTCCTTTTCTAGATGTTAGTTACCATCCCTTTAGTATAGTCTAGGATTTTTCCAGGAATTGAAACAATGGTCATTAGTCAACAGTTAGCAAGCTCTGCCATCTTCCCTTTTTTGTAAATCAATAAAATATTTGCTGTTAGCCAGTCTCACTAGAGCGTTTCCCCCCTTCTCCAAATATTGACTGTAGCTCAGTAATTATATTTGCCAATATTTTCAGTACTCTGGGATATAGTTTGTCTGGCCCTAGAAACTTGAAGTCACCAAGGACAGCTAGATGCTACTCTTTTCCTACCTGCTTATCTTAGGCTTCCATTCTTTTATTATCCTTCTTTGCTCTGTCCTATCCAGTCTAAAGTCTGTTTTCCTTACCAGATAAAAGATAGAGTAGTTTTGTCTTCTCTCAGTTATCATGATTCTATCCATCTGATGCAGCAGTATTATCTTCCTAAATCCTTTTTTAACCCAATAAAATGAAAGAAAAAATAAAATCTACCTTTTGGTTATCCTCAGCATTGCTGACTTAGGCTTAATTATAACAATCCTCACTCTATTCTTACAGGATAGCCATAATCTTCCATTATCTGACCTTGATTCCATCTTCTAAGTTCTAATTTTTAAAAATTCTGAACTTAATACTAAAAACTGCATTTTCATGTGCATAAAAGAGAATATTTTATATGAAACTGTAGATACCTACATATTAAGTATAGCTTGCTTTTCTTTTAAAATAAAATAACTTCAACATATAACTTTTATATCTATTTGTATTTCTTTTTGGCTTTTCTCTTCTTTTCTATGCATTTAAGAGACACTTCAATGACCCTCTTTCTTTTTCTTTTCTTTTCCCCCCTCTATTTTCTTTCTCTCCCTCACACCCTTGCCCCTGCTAGGAAAATAAAATAAAGTTAGTGTCTTTTAACAAAAATGCATAGTCAACTAAAACAAATTTCTACATCAGCCATGTATAAAAAGATACCTCTCATTCTGCACCCTGAGTCCATACCCTCCTGTCAGAAGGTAGCTGGCATATGTCATCATAAGTCCTCTAGAATAGTGGTTGGTCAGTATTATTTAGATTTATCAAGTCTTTCAATGTTGTTTGTCTTTAATTTTCTTGTTCTCTTCCTTCTGTCCATTTCATTTTGAATCAGTTTATGCAAATGTTCCCATATTTCTCTGAAACTGTCACTTTCACCATTTCACATCTTGTAATAATATTTTATTATATTCATATTCCATAATTGGTTTAGCCATTCTCTAAATGATGGACATCCTCTTTGTTTCCAGTTCTTTGTGGCATCCAGTTCTTTGGTAAAAATTTTTTGCTATATTTTTCTTTTTAAAATCAAAATGGCTTGATGAGTGTCAATCTTTTTTTTTACTGCTTCCCTTTTTATTCTTTTTATTTTTCCTATTTTATTCTTTATCAGAACTAGCTTCATAAATGCATTTTTTAGATTATTTCATTCCTCCTTGACTTATTTCTCCCATAATATTTTATAGAAGAAAACTATTCTTTCTATACCTATACTGTTCTTTCTTTGATCCCTTTAAAGTAAACTTTCTACATGTCAGACCATACTTGTCTTTTCTTTCCTTCTCTACCACAGATTTTGAAGTGGTCATTTCCCCATCAAGATTCCCTGAATGCCTGCTCCAGCAGCCAGTTCTTCCTTGCTTGTTGAGAATCAGTTCCAGAATGTCAATTCTTTTTAGTGCCTTTGAACTAATTCCTTTTGAAAGATTGTTCAGTTGTTTTCAGTCACATTTAACTCTTCATGACCCCATTTAGGGTTTTCTTGGTCAAGATAATAGTTTGCCATTTTCTTCTCCAGCTCATTTTACAGATGAGGAAACTGAGGCAAACAGGGTGCAGTGACCTTGCCCAGAGTCACACAACTAATAATTATCTGAGTTCAGAGTCCTTCTGACCCCAGCATTCTATCCACTGCATTACCTGGCTGTCTTTTCAAAGATTATCAATGCTATATTTAAGAGAAAAAATTATTATTAGTCAATCTGTTTTTGGCTGAAGGAGAACATAAGATTTTCATAACAACTTTCATGTTTTCTGGTCTTATGCCTCATTGGATAAATAGAAGATCATTTGACAAAGTGATCTATGTCAGCAGCATTGTACAAAGTTTGAAAAATGCACTGGATCCTGTATCAAGAGAACCTGGGTTTGAATCCTGGCTCTATAATGCCGAGAGAGTGGGACTGTCTCTGTGCATCGACTTTTCCACTTAAATCTCCTTCACGCACAAGTGTCTTTGTGCACACTCATCTATACACCATAGATGAAAACACACAAAGACAATTGTCATCCTCAGTTACCAAGAGACTACTACTACCACCATAGGATAAGTAGGACAGACTTGAGAGTTTCTATGCTAAATGTATTATATATTTTTTTTATTTTCAAAGAAAAGTAATCTATACTTAGTAGATATCTGCAGTTTCATATGCAGTATTCTTTTCTGTTCTGCTATGTATATGGAAGTGTAGATCATAACCTCCTTGAGCTTCATATTCCTCTATCTATAAAATTAGGAAGTTAAAGAGATAACCTTATAGATCCCATCAATCTTTAACCTTTGTTCTTATGATTCATCAAACAATATTCTATGAGGGGGCAGCTGGGTGGCTCAGTGGATTGAGAGCCAGGCCTAGAGGCTAGAGGTACTGGGTTCAAATCTGAGCTCAGACACTTCCCAGCTGTGTGACCCTGGGCAAGTCACTTGACCCCCATTGCCTAGTCCTTACCACTCTTATGCCTTGGAACCAATACACAGCATTGATTCCAAGATGGAAGGTAAGGGTTAAAAAATATATATTCTCTGATAATACTCTATCCTTTCATGATTGTGCTATATCACTGTATGACAATCAAGATTTGTTTGCTGTAGAAAATTGTCTGTAAAAGCCAGCCTGTCCATTCCTCCAACAATTCCGTCAGTGTGTCCATAGAATATTTTTTCTTTTTCTTTTAAACATTTTAAATAGATATCACTATATTCAATTCTCACAAACTCCAAGAGGCAAGGAATAAAAAATTCTCAAAATATAGAGATGCAGCAGAAGAGATCAAACTCATGGAAGAATAGGATAAGTTTATATCATTCCTGAGTATTTATGCTTCCATTGAATATTTTCATATAGAGATGAGAAAGTGAACATATGAATTTGTAACCAGCATCTTTGGGCTTTATGAAGGTTTAACATGTAAATGATTGCACAGAATTTGTACTCTGAACTCAAAAAGCCTGGCACAACAATCCAATGTAGGCCACTCCAAAGGAAGAAAGAATTTTCTAAGCAGAGATCCACTTCCACCTTCTCCCAAACATCACAAATCCCAGTGATGTTACTGCTATTGGAACGCAGCATTACCTATAACTCCCTACAGAAGGACAAATCAAGAATTTCTGAACTCTGAGCAAATATATCAAGCCCCACCTCTTGTCATAGAATCAGAAAATCTAGCAAAATCTCAGTTATTCACCAACTGAGGCTTTTCTGTTCTTATCACCAGTACAAGATAGGAAAATCCAGGAGGATTAGCCAAGCACCACTCCCTTAAGAAGAGAGCATTAGAACAGAAGTCAAAGCACCTCCTGTTTCTTATAGCTTGTGTGACCTTGAGCAAGTCACTTTAGGAACCTGGGGCTCCAGCTTTCTCAAATGTCCAAGGAAGGGACTGAATTGTGTAATATTGAAATGAATTAGTTGAGAAGCATTTGTGAAGTGTCTCCTCAGGAACAGTACTAGATGCTAAAAATACCAAGACAAAAAGAAAACCACCTCAGTCCTCAAGGAGCTGTTATTCCTGCCTAAGGAAAGGAGCGTGAGCATGTAAAAATACAGAAAATATATACTATAAAAGGTAATGGAGGAGGGGACGTCCAAAGTCATGGGTAGCTCGCGGTCCCTTCCAGCACGAGTCTCTGGTCCCCTCTCTTCAGTCTTACAAAACTCTCTCACATTCCCATTGGCAAAGTAAAGGGCTCTTGCTAACTGTCCTCCAGTGATGGTGTTTGTTGTATGGGTGAGTCATGGCACCTTGTTTCGTAGTGCCTATATTAGATTAAAAGCATGTTGGCCAAGACTTAAACCAAGTGACTCTAAGCACAGGGCAGGCAGGGGTACTTGAGCTCATGTCCTATCCCAGGAGCCCAACATCAGATAATGACTTAAGGATAACTTATTCACCTGGCTCTAAACAAGTGTTTTTCCTTCCTATAATATGTATCCTAAAGCTTGGGTTAGACCTGTTTTAAAAATGCTACAGACCAGTTCTTCCTGCAGTCTAATGTACACAGGTGTCCAAATGGGGCTATAAAGTCAAAATGAATCCTAATGACTTTGAGACAAAGCCAAAAAAAAAGAAAGAACCAAAGTCAACAAATAATAAAATAGGGGCTTAGGTGCTTCTGCTACTAAGACAAATTGTGTGGCTCTATAATAACATAAGATGTTCTACCCTGATTAAAGTTATTGTTTTTCTCCCATCCTATCTCCCCTGCCCCAGGGCCACCTATGACCCATCTATAACACCAGAAATGCCTTTTTCTTCCCTTTCCTTCCCCCCACTTAGGGATAAGATGGAGGACGCCCAGGCCTTACCATCTGCCCTGCTGCACCTTCCTAAGACCTGCTAGACCTTACCATACGCCCTACCTTCAAGTTATTTAATGTCTCCTGGATGCTCTGGGTCATTGTGGTAAACTTTAATTGTTACATTATTTTATGACGCTCAGGTATTATTAAGCCCAAGACAATAAATTATAAAATTATTATACATTTATATATATATATAATCGTAATTATAAAATTATATTTACAATTATAATTATAAAAGCCTAAGACAAGTCTATCCTAGTATTAAATGACCCCAGGCTGAATTCTGCCATCTGCTTCTCATACTGTCTCTTTTGTGATCAGGACATCAACTGTTTGTCTCACACAGCCCTTCTTCCCTCCAGGTTTGCAGTTCCCAGTCTCTTCTAGGGTTCTAAACCAGCCTGGAAGCAGTATGATCAATGGAAATAGCAGCTTTGGGATGGGTGGCCCTTCCCTCAAGCCTAGGGAGCAGGGTTACTCAGAGGCAATCTCCACGGCTCATAAAGTTCGTTAAACAGTGAGTGATGTCAATGATGACATTTTCTGGGACGAATGGATGTCCATATTAGGTGTGCAAATGGCATGAGAGGGATAGGGGACGAGAATTGGCTTACGGGGGTGGGGAGGAGAGAAACATGGGCTGGGAAACGGGTTTCCCTTAGAAACTGGGTCACGTGCATTTTTGGTGTAGAACTTTTTTTCTACCACAAGTGATATCAATAAATGTTTGTTTTTTACAAAAAAAAAAAACTGGGGATAATAATAGAACCTCCTTCATGGGGTTGTTGTAAGATTCAAATGAGATAATATATGTAAAATGTTTTGGAAGCCTTAAAGCACCATAGAAAGGCTAGATAGAACAACCAGTTCTTTTGAGAGCAATTGATGATCTTGCTTAAGCTCTATCTCCCCTAGCCCTGGTCCAGCACTTGGCAAACAGTAAGGAATGTATTTAATAAATGGTCCAACTCAAATGTCACCGCTTTCAGGAAGCTTTCTCTGATTCTCCTGCACTCTTCCCTTCTCCACTTTGTTGGCCCCTCTCAGATTCGGTTGGGCCACAGTGTGTTATAGTAATTATTCCTGTGTTCTATCCCCCTGCTGGACAAGCCTGTGCCCCCCAGGGGCATGAACTGCTTCTTATCTAAACTGTGCATCTCAGGCAGCTACTAACCTGGTGCCCTGTGCCCAGTAAGAACCTCGTAAATGTTTGTTGAACTGAATTGGAAGTAGGATTGGACTCACACTGATGATTACATCTTTAAAGCTACCCAGCCTGCCTGGGTGATGACTGACCTGGTTGGAGGAAAACCAAAGTCTCCTTCTGCTCTAGCATAATGGAACACAAAGGCTCCAAGGTAGAAACCAGAAGAAGATTCAAAAGTAAATGGCTTAAAGGGGGGCAGCTGGGTGGCTCAGAGGACTGAGAGCCAGGCCTAGAGACGGGAGGTCCTGGGTTAAAACCTGGCCTCAGATACTTCCCATCTATGTGACCCTGGGCAAGTCACTTGACCCCCATTGCCTAGCCCTTACCACTCTTCTACCTTGGAACCAATACATAGTATTGATTCTAAGATAGAAGGTAAGGGTTTTAAATTTTTTTTTAAAAAGTAAATGGCTTAAGGAAGTGTGTCACAGAATCCCCAATGCAAACACCAAGGTAATTTCTTGTTGTCAGTCAGTCTTCCCACAAGCATGTCTAGAAGAGAGCAAGCAAATAACGCCCTGTGATCCATCAGAAAAAAAAGAGAAAAAAATGACAAAGAAAAGCAAGATTTCTGAACCCAGCAAGGTACATAAGAAGTTCTAAGATCCAGAAAGAAAAGCAGGATCCCTTAGGGAACAGAGAATTCTTAAGTCTATAGACTAAAGGTCAGAAGACATCAGTATTTAAATGTGGTCTTGAGTGAGTCACTTAACCTCTAGAAGCCTCAGTTTCCTTATCTGTAAAATAGAATTAACAATACTTTTAAAATACTTGCCTAGTTAATACCAGTTTCTTTATCTGTAAAATGGGATTGATAATACCCCCACAGTTCAAATACCTGCTTAGAACTCTAAATGATCATCCTAGTGCAAACATCAAAACATGGAAATAAGTTCTGATCAAGGACACATGTAAACCCAGTGGAATTGTGTGTCAGCTATGGGAAGGGGGAGGGAAGGGAGTAACCAAGGAATAATGTTCTAAATTGAGAAAATAAAATTTTCTAAATAATTAATTTAAAAAAATAAAATAAAATAAAATACTTGCTTAGAAATAACTAGATGGTGGAGTATATAGAGTTCAAATCCATCTCAGACACCCACTATTTCTGTGACTCTGGGCAAGTCACTTAACCTCTCTTTGCCTTGGTTTCCCCAAGCAATAAAATGAGGAAAACAATAGCACCTCCTTCAAAGGGTTACTGTGAGGATCAAATAGATAATATTTATAAAGCTCTTAACATAGCACCTGACACATAGTAGGTGCTATATGAGTGCTAGATTATTATTGTTGTTGTTGTTATCATCAGACTATACATTAGTTTTCTGAACAATGGCCTGATCCCATCATCAAGTTGGCCACGTAAGTTGGCCATAAGTCTGCCAACCACAGTAACTTTTTAAAGGCTGTCCACCCAATAGAAATGTTTTGATCTGAGTCAGTAAAGGAACTGGCCATCCAAACACACACATCGGAGCTATTTAAACTTAGAGGATTGATGCTCACCCCACTGACGTTGCAAGAGTAAAGCATTCAAAATCCTTGGTAAGTCTTAAAGCAGTAAACAAATGGCAGCTCTGGGCCTCCCTACCCAGTTTCCCATTCCTATATGACACAGTTATCATGCAAGGAAGAAGCAACACAGGAAATAAGACCAAATATTCTAAAAGTGCAGCCATCTGAGTCATATGGATATCGTGACCAAGCTACGAGGTGCTTACTTGAGAAATCCATCATAACCTGATCACTGTACCCCTACAACCAGACCAAGAGTCCTCCCTCTGGGTAGCATGCACACATCACACGGACCAGGAGCACCGCAAACCATGCTCAACCTACTCTTGAGGTATTTCATTTTTTCCTTCAACCCTGCAACATAGGAATGTGGGATTATTATGAGTTACACGAAGGTACTGGAGCACAATTCGAATCTGGAGAACACGGATTCCAAAGTCTCATTCTAAAACAAGAAGGTGGAAGCACTTTGGGGCACTGTTGTGTTAAATATTCAACTATGATGACACATGCACATGCACACACATGCAACACTTTAGTACTTTAGCACTCGGAGATCTGGAGAGTTCATCGGCGGGGATGCTCTCCTCCATTGACGCAGATCACAACCTATCTACATTTTAGCAGATGGTCATCTCACAGATGAGGTGGTTGAAAAAATGGATCCTTTGGCCAACCTGGTGATGAATGTCCATCTCTCTCTTCACATACACCAGACAATAGATCTACAATCTGTCAATCTTTCCTCAGGTTTATAATCACAAACCTTTGAAGCCCAGGAGGCTTTGCCAAAGTTTATACACCAATGGCATAGTTTCAGGGTTACCTCTAAGCCCTGAGGCCATCTACAAGCCAAGAGGTTTTTTTTTTAATATTTTTAAAATGAAAATTATTAGTCCTAGAAACTGCCAGATCAACATAGAAAAGGGCTTTTAATTTGTAAAATATAATGATTCTGTCTTGCAAGGAACAGGAGTATTTTCCAAGTTGCTCCAAATACCATTTTAGATTCTAACAATCTGTCTTAAGAAGTATGTAATGTCTCCAACACTGAGTAGGTTAAGTTCTACTTAGAGGCTGGATCCTCCAAAGATATCTGCAAACCCTTCCTCGAGTCCCATCACCAAAGCACACTGGGACCATGAACATTACCTACCTCCATTGGCCAACAGGTTCTCATGAACTCTGCCCTTGGCATCTTCCATCACTTCTACTACGCACTGAGCCATCTTCTTTATAAGGCTTTCAAGGAAGAGAAGAAAAAAGTAATAATTAGTAGCTGGAAAATATCCTAGGAAAGTAGACAGACATACCAGGCAATTGGAAACTTGCCATAAAGAAGGTAACACCATGTTATAGCAAAAAAGAACACTGGGCTTCATGGTAGAAGAGACCAAACCAGGGTTCTGATCCTACCTCCAACAGGAACTAGTGATGTGTTTAGGACTAAGGTGTTTAACCTTTCTGGTGATCAGTTGTATTCACTTATAAAATTGGGAAATCAGAGTTGTGGCAAGGATCACCTTAAATAATACATGCAAAGTGCTTTATAAATGACATGAAGATCACAATGACAATCGTGATCATGGGAGACAAGCGTGCAATTAGAAATTCGTTGGGCAAACTGGGATCAAGAAGTGCCAGGGCATAGTAATGATGGGACTCTCTGATCTAGGTGCCTGTTGACATCCATGCCAGGGAGGGCAGGAGCCCAGCTAAGATCAGAGGGAGATGAAGGTAAATGTACCTCTGAAGGAAGCACAGGGCCTTCTGCACTCACTAGGCACCCAGGAGTGACAGGGATACAGTACTACACATGGAGTCGGGGAGAATTCTTAATGCTAACTTTAGCATCTCTTATTGATTGGGTTTTTTTGACATAAAAAGGAAAGCTTTTTTTTTCTTTTCTTTACTTGGAGAGATAGAGGAAGAGGTGGTACCACAGATAGAGTGCAGGGCCTGGAGTCAAGAAGACTTGGGAATTCAAATTTGCCTTCAGACATTTGCCATTGGTAGGGTTGAACAAGTCACTTAACCCCTATCTGCCTTCATTCTCCTAACTGTAAATGAGGTTTAAATACCACCTACATCACAGGGTTGTTGCGGGGATCAAATGAGAATTTATTTTAAGTCTTACTCTTGCTATTTAATAGCTATGGAACTATGAGAAAATCACTCAAAATTCCAAGTTTATTCATCTATAATAAGAGAACATTATATAATATTAAGATATTAACAAGAGATTATATTAATTTAATTATTAATATTCTCTTGTTAATATCTTATAATATTCTCAAATTATTGATTAAGAGAATATTTTATATTATCATTATATCACTTTGATGTTTATATTATATTATTATATTACATATAGTAGTACTACCAAATAAGTTTATTCTAAAGCATAACTAACAGTTATTATTACAGTATGACACTTTAAGCATACAAAGCACTGTAATATAGAATTTCTAGCTTCACACCCCAATGAAGAAAGTACTATTTTCCTCCATTTTACAGATACAAAAACTGAGGCTTAGAGGAGGAATGAAGCGATTTCCCCAAGGTAACATAAATAGTAACTATAAAAAATGGAATTCATAGGGGCAGCTAGGTGGTTCATTGGACAGAGAGACTGGGTTCAAATCTGACCTCAGGTACTTCTTAGCTGTGTAACCCTGGGCAAGCCACTCAACCCCCTTTGACTAGCCCTTACCACTTTTCTGCCTTGGAGCCAACATTACAGTATTGACTCCAAGATGGAAGGTAAGGGTTTAAAAAAAAAAAGGAATTCTTACTCTATCTTCCTGGTATCTATGAATTTATTGCAAAATATTTTTGGAAACTTTAAAAGACTGTATTAAAGTCACTAATAACTAACATATATGTAAAATCTTAAAGGTGCCAAATGTCAAAAGATGTAAAGGAACTGGGGGCAGGGGGGATCTGGTGTTGGGATTACTGGAGGAGGCTGACCACAGGAGCCAAGGATGAGATATCATGGATGAATCAATATGTGCACCACTGGAGGATGCACCCACTTATTGAGATCATGGATCCATTAAAGTATTTCCATGATTCTCATTACCATCCACTACCAGAAGCACATACTCTGGGGATTGATGTTCTGGGCTGCCATATGGTACATAGAGCTGTCCAGGTAGAGATTAAAGGATGCCAAACCGTGATGAAAGGCAATAATCCCATCTATCATCGGGATTATTTGGTTGGCACAGACTGGAGGTTTCTGCCTTCATGATAGTGATTAGTGCTTGTTTTCTGCTTTCATTTCAGTAGATCATTTCCATTAGATTCTCAGCAATGCAAGGATCGAATACAAGCCTGAAGGACTTAGGATCAAAAATGATGTCTACCTCCTGAGAAAGAACTGATGGAGTCTAAATGCAGAGGGAAGCATCTTATTTTTAACTCTCAATTTTTTTCATGAGTATTTGGGGGGGGGGGTGCTTTCTTTCACAACATAACTAATATAGAAATGTTTTGCATGATTGTGCACATATAACCTATATCAAATTACTCGCTGTCTCAAGGAGGTGGGGAGGGGAGGGAAGAAGAGAATTTGGAATTCAGAATTTTAAGAGAGAAATATTAAAAGTTGTTTTTACATGTATTTGGAGAAAATAAAATATTTTTTAAGAATATAACTGAGTAAGGGGGCAGCTAGGTAGTTCAGTGGATTAAGAGCCAGGCCTAGAGACGGGAGGTCCTAGGTTCAAATCTGGCCTCAGCCACTTCCTAGCTGTGTGACCCTGGGCAAGTCACTTGACCCCCATTGCCTAGCCCTTACCACTCTTCTGCCTTGGAGCCAATACACAGTATTGACTCCAAGATGGAAGGTAAGGGTTTAAAAAAAAAAAAAAGAATATAACTGAGCTAGGTGGCTCAGTGGATTGATTCAGGTCTACCTAGAGAAGAGAGGTCCAGGGTTCAAATCTAACCTCAGATACTTCCTAGCTATGTAACTACGCAAGTCATTTAACCCCCAATGACTAGCCCTTATTGCCCCTCCACTTTGGAACTGATATACATTATTGATTCTAATACAGAAGGTAAGGATTAAAAAAAAAAAAGAATGTAACTCATATACTATCTCATAGGGTTATTGTGGAAAAAAATTATTGATAAACTAAAAGTGCTACAGAAATGTGAGTTGTGTAGAGAGCCAGCCCTGGAGATGTGAGGTCCTGGGTTCAAACCTAACCTCAGACACTTCCTAGCTGGGTGACCCTGGACTTAACCTCAATTGCCTACCCCTTATCATTTTTATGCCTTTGAATCAATATGTAGCATTGACTCTAAAGTCACTTAACCCCCATTCCCTAGCCCTATCGATTTTAAGAAGGAAGGTAAGGGTTAAAAAAAAAGAAAGGAAAAAAGAAAGAAATAGGAAAAACTGGGAGAACCATAGGCATAATGACTACAATAATATAAACACACAATGGAATTCAGACTGCCATGCCTAATTATGATTCTAAAAAAGACAATTAAATATTCCTCCCTCTATATGGAGGTGAGACTGACTACCATATTGTAATAAACCATGTCAGAAGATCATTGTGTTTGTTGGTTTTGCTTAATTGTTTTTCTTGGTTATAAAGAATAGTTGGGAAGGACTATGATGTAAGATATTCAGGTTAATGACTCTCAGGGAAACAAAAGCCATCAATAAAAAATGTTAAAGTTAACACATACTTTTCTAAAAAACAAATTATAAATCATTTTGAATTTATAGTTTTATGTACTGTCTTTTTTTATTTAGTATGTTTTTTTAATTTTTATATTTTATTTATTATTATTTTTATTTTTATTATTATATTTTTATTTAGTATTTGTTACTGGAGGGCAAGGAATGTCTCACTTTCGTATTTGCAGTTTGTTGTCACCTGGCTCCTAACTGGCCTTCATTAATCCTCAAGGATTGAGTGACTGATCAGAGAGGTAGCTCAGCTGACAGCCAGATTCTTTACTCCTAGAGCAGGTAGATGGAGCAAGCTTCAAATAAACTGGGTGGCAATTCAAAGGCTGCCCAGGCTGGCAAGGGACTAGATAGTTCAAAAACTTCAGGTCTGCCTTCACTACTATAAAGTCTCATCTGAGATGGTTTGGCCCAGAGGTATAAAGCACCAAGCCTGGGTGTCCGTTTTAACCCTGGCCCATCAGATGACTCCCTGAGCCCCTGGGCAAATCACCCAGCTTTGTTTTTACAGCTTCCTCCTAGGCCAATAGGAATAATGAAACTACCCTGAAGCCAAGCAGCAGGAATAGGAAGATGTGACCACAAAGGAAGGACTCTGAATTTTTTTATTTTTTAACACTATAATAAGAGGCCCTAAAAACTGGGTCCAAAAATGTTTAATTATCCTTTTTATCATTATTAGCTTGAATAATTCTGACAAACATGAATATTTCCCTTTACAAATAACAGAAAAGAGGACCAATTATGAAACCATGAATGTCCATTATGTACAACTTTTTAAAATGTATATTTCTAATTTCTTAGTTCAAATTCAGGTTCTGCAACTTACTAGTCCCTGTGACTATGGGCAAGTCGCTCCCTGCAGACCTCCGTTTCTTCCGCTGTAAAATGAAGAGGTTGGACAGGATTGTCCCCACCAGATCTGAGTATTCTTATTTAAGAGCAGTTAAAACACCTTTTCAAATCCACTGTTTTTACAGGAGTAAACTGAAGTCCAGAATAACTTGCTCAAAGTTACAAAGGTCAGAAGCAGCTGACTCAAGCTTCTCTGTGAATTTAATATTCTTTGCGCTACACCATATGGTATGATCCAACTCGGTTGTCCACTTTATTTGCCAACCTGAATTCTGAATCACTTTAGGCTATTTCTAAAACTTAATTCTCATACATCAAACTATTCAAAAGAATAGACAATTTCCTCTGAAGGTAATTCTAGAAGAATCCCAGACAAATTCTATACAAGAGATGTGAATCCCTACCACGCCTCTTAAGGGAACTATTTTAATTTTTAAACTAGCTAATAAACCGGAGGGCAAGAACTGTCTTTTTCCTCTTCTTGTATCCCTAGTGTTTAGAACAATATGCGGTATACAATCACATTCAGTTCATACTCGGTTGCATCTGACTCTCTGTGACCCCATTTGGGGTTTTCTTGACAAAGATACTGGACTGATTTGCCATTTCTTTCTCCAGCTCATTTTACAGATGAGGAAACTGAGGCAAACAGGGCCCAAGGATGGCAGCTGCAGCTGACTTACTTCAATTCACTATCATGGAGAGGAGAGCCAGGAATGAAACCCAGATAATTCAACTCAAAAAATAGCAAGGATCAGGGGGCAGCTGGGTAGCTGCTCAGTGGATTGAGAGCCAGGCCTAGAGATGGGAGATCCTAGGTTCAAATCTGGCCTCAGACACTTCCCAGCTGTGTGACCCTGAGCATGTCACTTAGCCCCCATTGCCTAGCCCTTACCACTCTAATGCCTTGGAGCCAATACACAGTATTGACTCCAAGATGGAGGGTAAGGGTTTTTTTAATAAATAAATAAATGAATGAATGAATGAATGAATGAATGAATGAATAAAAAATAGCAAGGGTGCCCCTACTCTGTGTCTCACACTGTGCCAAACAAGAGAAATAATCTCTGCCTCTTAATGGCTTCCCTCAGAAACTAGTCTAGATTTATTCTGAATAGATCTAGAATTGTTCAGAGCTGTTTGCTAGTATGTCTGCTTTGTTGAACTGTGAGTTCCTTGAGATCAGGATTTTTTTTTCTTGGTGGTGATAACTCATATTTCAATAGTTGTTGAAGGATTACAAAATATTTTCCTTACCACAGCTTTGTGAAGCAGATAATCCAAGTATTATCCCCATCTTACAGATGAAGAAATGGAGGTTTCTTGGCAGTTAAATAACTTGCCTAAGGTCACATGGCTAGTTAAGCAGCAGAGCCTGGATCTCCTGGCTCCTTCCCAGGACTGTGTTCTTTCCCTGACACCATGCTACCAACAATGGCATTTAAAAATAGCTACAGCCTGGATTTGGCTAAGTTGCCCAGTACACAGGATCACAAAGGCCAACTGGGTATTCATTGGGAAGACTCTTTTGAAGAGTCTGTAGTGAGAACTACTGGGTATAGAGCTCAAAACAGTAAAAGACCTTAGAAAAGCTTCATGGCTACTGAAAGAGTTAAAGCTGCACTTTTTTTGTAGTAAGAAAAAGAGGTTGGGTATGGGGGGAGGTAGACAAAGAGAGCAGCCTTCAAATAAGGAATAGCTGAACAAACTGGCCTATGAATGGAATAGAATATTATTGCATTGTAAGGTCCAACTGATTGATTGAAATATGCTCACTCAAGATTAATTTTATTAATTCTAGTCCCAATTAATCAATATTTTTGGACATATCCCTATGTAAGGAATTCAGAAGGGAAAAATGATAGAAGACCTATATAAATTGGTACTGCAAGTAAAATCAGGAGAAGATACACAACGATTTGGATAATCATAATGAAAACAATAAAAGGACAAAGAACTTAGATGAAATTCAATGACCAATCTGGGTGGCAGAGGCCAGACGATGAAATATACCTCTCCATTGTAGATAGAGAAGTTGGGGATTCAGTAGGGAAGGGAAGAGAGTAGGGAGGTAAAGGATGATGGGCATCACCTGTGTGATAAAAGAATTCGCTTTGCACAATAACTGGTTTCGTTTTGCTCAACTGTTTTTGTCATGAGAGGGGAGGATGAAAATAGTGGAGTCTTTTTTTTTTTACTTCATAGACATTAATAAAACTTTTTGGGAGGTAAAGTTCGTAGCTCATCCATTTGGATACTGTTCTATTATCTTGTGTGCACTTAAGTTCTTGGAAAAATGAGAGATTAGAATTTTCCTCTGGCTTTGGGGACAGAAATTTCCTTTGGTTTTCTTGGGTCTGGGAGTCATTCCAAAGTATAGTTTCCACTCAACAAGACAATTCAAACTATGGCATTAGGAGTAACCTCATCCTTTTTCTTCTTCTTTTTTTTAACCTTTACTTGGTCTTAGTAATGACTCTAATACAGAAGGGCAAGGGGGTTAGGCAGACAGGGTTAAGTTACCTGTCTGGGTTCACACATCTATAAAGTATCTGAGGTCAGATTTAAACCCAGGTCCTCCTGGCTCTAGGCTTGGCTCTCTATCCATTGGGCCACCCAGTTGCCCCTAGTTCCACCCATCTTGGAAGTTCTTCAGAAGTGTTACAAGTGTACAAGTCAAGTGTGATGTGCTACCAGGAATAACCATTCAAACTTAATTGTAATTACGAATCAATAGCATGCAATTGCAGGGTTTATATCTCAAAAGAACTTAGAAAAAAAATCAAATTTTATCTTCCCATTCAAAGAGGAAGAAACTTAAGACCCAAATAAGATAAGTGAGTTGCTCTAGATAATTAGATAAAGGGAGACTTGGAACACAGGACCTATGACTCTGAATCCAGGGCACTTCCAATAGGCCAAAGCTTTTAAAAATTGTGCGCCCCAACGTTGACTTTCCCTTCAAGATCTTACAAACAGTGAAAGTCTATCAAATAGTCAAGGCCTCAATTTAAGAGGCTACAGCAAACAGAGTCAGCAAGTCAATCATATAGAAGTACTTGAATTAATGAATGAAATCCTTTCTATCATTTACTAAAAAAATAAAGTCAACAATAAATGTAATGTTGGAACCAGAGATACATGACTTGAATGGGATCTGAAAAGTCTTATTGCCTTGTACCCAATTCCATTCTGCCTTCATCCATTTCGGCAAATTTTATTTGCTGACTGGCTCTGACCTTCTATATACTATACAATCAATCAACAGGTATTTATTAAGAACTTACTATGTGGGGGGCAGCTTGAGAACCAGGCCTAGAGACGGGAGGTCCTAGGTTCAAATGTGGCCTCAGACACTTCCCAGCTGTGTGACCCTGGGCAAGTCACTTGACCCTCATTGCCTAGCCCTTACCACTCTTCTGCCTTGGAACCAATACACAGTATAGATTCCAAGACAGGAGAGGGTTAAAAAAAAAAAAAGAACTTACTATGTGACAGGCACTGTCCAAAATGCCAAGGATGCAAAGAAAAAGCAGTAATAGTCCCTTCCCACAAGAAACTTATCTAAAGAAAGGGAGGGGATTCAACAACCTACAGTTAGATTTAAGATACAAAGAGTATTGGGGCAGCTACTTAGCAGAGGATAGAGGGCTAAGCCTGGAGTTTGGAGAACCCAGGTTTCAAATATAGCCTTAGACATTTCCTAGCTGGGTGACCCTGGGCATGTCATTTACCCCCAAATGCCTAGCACTTACCACTCTTCTGCCATAGGTTCCGAGGCAGAAGGTAAGGATTTTAAAAAAATAAAAAATTAAGTGTATGAAGGTGTGTTTTTTCTTGCATATACATATATATATATATATATATATATGTCTTCTTTTATAACATAAGGAATATGGCCATTTTTATTACATAAAAACACTGAATAACCTATATCAGATTGTTTATCATCTGGGGAGACGGAAGGGGAGAGAAGAAGAGAAATTCAATTGCAAAAGGTTCAAAAGCAATTGTTTAAAAATTGTTGCTACATGTAATTAAAAATAATAATAAAATAGAGCAAAAAAATGGTGCTTGCATGAGTAGAGAGAAGGGGGCCTATAAGAGATGTTGTAAAGGTGAAAATGACAAGATTTGGCAAATGACCAGAGTCAAGGATGATACTGAAATCCCAGCTGAGTGACTGCTAGGAAAATGATGGTACTCTTGATAGTAAGTAGTAGGCAAGTTCAATCTGTGGGTGAGTTTGGAGAAAAGGATGAGTTGTAATTTGGAAATGTTGAGTTTGAGATACCTATGGGACATCCTGTTTGAAATGTCCAATAAGTAGTTGGTGATGAAAACACTATAGGAGCTTGAGAGAAACTAGGAGTGAATATGTGCATTTGGGAATCATCTGCATGGATAATTTAGACTATGAGAGATAATGAAATCATTCCACCAAATAGTTTAGGAGGAAAAGAGATTCTAGGATAGAGCCCTGGATAGACCTGGTCAAAGACCCAAAGGAGACTGAAGGAGTAGTTGGACAGGTGAGAATCTAGAAGGGAGGATATCTTGGATACTGATAAACAATGATAACCATAGACTGTGACAACCATAGACTGAAGTTTTTTCCTTCTCTTTCCAACAAATTACTTATCAAACTATTCATTGTATCCCAACTTCAAAACATTTTCACCGGTTATTCCCCATTCTTGGAATTTTCTCTTGCCTCATCTCTACCTCCTGGCTTTCCTGGCTTCCTTCAGGTTTCATCTTCTGCAGGAAACCTTTCCTAATCTTTCTTAATTCTATCTCCTCTGAACATATCTCTCTCATCAGAGCTCCTGGGCTTAATTATCATCTACATTGATGATTCCCAGATCCAGATATTTACCACTAGTTTCTTCCCCTGGCTCTAGGAGTCCTTCACCACAACCACCTACTGGACAGTTCAAAGGCTTCCCCTATTCGATTGTGAACTCTTTCCAGGGCAGGTATTATCTTTTTCCCTTTCTTTGTATATCCAGTGCTCAGCTCAAAGTCTGACATGTAGCAGACATTTAATCATAGCTTATTGACTGACTCCTACAATGTGCAAAGCACTGATCAGGTCTGGAGTCAGGAAAACCTAAGTTCAAAACCTGTCTTAGACACTTATTAGCTGTGTGATCCTGGGCAAGTCACTTTAACTCTATTTGCTTCAGTTTCCTCATCTATAAAATGAGCTGGAAAAGGATATAACAACCCACTTTAACATCTTTGTCAAGAAAATATCATTAGGGGTCATGAATAGTTAGACATGACTAAAATAACTGAACAAGTATAAACTATATAATCACTATTTTAAAAATATGATATATTCTAGTAGTATATTTTTAAATGAAATAACTCAAATTTTTACATAAAAATAAAACATTAATTCTATTACAAAATCATTCTTAATATTTACTATGGATACAAGGAAAAAATAGTTCATACCCTCAAGGAACTTACATTCTACTAGGGTCTAGTTGTAATTATAATAAAAGTCACAGACTTAAGCAATGTTTTAACCTCATTTTCCTCACTGGTAAAAGGGAGCTGAATAAGACAACTCAAAAATTCTTTCATCTGTATCCTATGTTAAACCATTCTTGCTAGTGTCAAAATTCAACCCAGACCATTTAGAGCTTCTTTAAAAGAAGAAATAGACCATGAAAAATAGTTTTCTACTCACTTCTTCCCTCTGAATTTCTCCTATCTTAATGAACTCTCAAATTCTCCTACTATATAATATGCCTGTCACATAATATACATTACTGCAATACTCTCCATTGGACATTATGCCTTGTACTCATCTTTTCTACTTTCTATATTGATTATTTCTTGCATCTCTAATTCTTCCTCCTCCAATCCATCCTTTACATAGCTGCCAATGTAAAACTCAGCTCTGATCCTGTCACTGTCTTACTTCCAGTCTAAAATGCAAAGCTCTGTACAAGATGGCAGCTGAGTTGAGACCTGAAGGGACTTCACTTGGCAATGTAAACTCCTTTAGTGACCTCTCTTGAATACTTTGTAGATGTGTTCTGTACAACTCCCTTGTATACAATTTAGAGGGCAGACAAACCAGCCTGCCCACTGTTGCTCACACAGGACATTCCATCTCCAGTTTCCATGTCCTTGCACATGCCATCCATTCCCAATTTCTGGAATCCCTCCTCTCATCTTTACTTCTTAGACTCTTGCTTCTTTCTTTTTTTTAATAAATATTTACTTTCTCTCTTAGAATTGGTTCTAAGTATCAGTTCTAAGTCAGAAAAGTGGCGAGGGCTAAGCAATAGGGTTAATTGATATACCCAGGATTGCACAAGCTAGAATGTGTCTGAGACTACATCTGAACCCAGAACCTTCTGTCTCCAGGCCAGGTTCTTTATCCACGGAGCTACCTAGCTGCCCTCTCTCTTCTTTCAAAGTTCATGCCAAGTACTGTCTCCTACAGGTGTCTTTCTAGATCTAACCCTTTTCCTCAGGTTCTAATACTCTCCCCAGTACCAAAATTGCCTTAAATTTTGCTTTATAAAAGGCTTTAATTTTAAATTTAATTTTTTTAAATAAATAGAACTTATTAAATATACTTTTTAATCTTATGTTTGAACTTTACTTGTCTAATAAAAGAGATAACATAGCATAGTGGATAAAGAACTTACCTCTAAGATAAAAAGACTTGGATTCATTTCCCACTTCTGACCCATCCTGCCTATATAAACCTGGACAAATCATACAGCTTTGGGCAACTCTCTAGGACTACAAGTTGCCGAGAAGGTATAGACTGCACTGGCAAAGGGAGTTTCCCCCTTTCAATCACAGATCCAGTTCATATACCTAATGTGTGCATGTGTCCCTTCCCTGACACCATAAGAATGCAAGATCATTGAGGGCAAGAACAATTTTATTTTTGCCTTTGTATTTCACAATGCCTGACTCATGCCTGCTTTGAAATTTCTGTTAGTGATACAATATGCAAGCTACTTAAGATGTCTTTTTTCCTTCCTCCTTCCTTCCCTTCCTCCCTTTCCTTCCTTCCCTCCCTCTTACCTTTATTCCTTCCTCCTTTTCTCCTTTCCTTCCCTCTCTCCTCCCTTCTTCATCTCCTCTCTGACCTCTTCATTCCCAAGGTCTAACACAGTGTCATATATAATCAGTACTTAATTGTTTGTTATTGGAAGTTTAGGGATTGGATTTTGAGCATGGGTACCTATGGATCTGTCAGAGCAGAAGACCAGGGACATAAATATGGAGAAGTAGGGAAATCAATATTTTAATTATACTGTGAGGATGGTGCTCCTTAAAAGACTATATATTCCATTGATACAGAGTGAAAGGAGCAGAACCAGGAGAAACTTATACACAGAGACTGATACACTGTGGCACAATTGAAAATGTAATGGACTTCTCTATTAGCAGCAATGCAATGACCCAGGACAATTCTGAGGGACATATGAGAAAGAACACTATCCACATCCAGAGGAAGAACTGTGGGAGCAGAAACACAGAAGAAAAACAACAGCTTGTTCTCATGGGTCAAAGGGGACACGATTGGGGATGTAGACCCTAAGCAATCACCCCAGTGCAAATATTAATAATATGGAAATAGGTCTTGATCAATGACATATGTAAAACCAGTGGAATTACTCGTTGGCTACCAAGGGGTGGGGGGGGGGGGGGATGGGGGAGGAGAGGAGAGGAAGGAAAGAGCATGAATCATGTAACCAAGGAAAAAATATTCAAAATCAATTAAATAAAATTTTTCAATTCTTAAAAAAATAAAATACTATATTCCAGAACTTGGACCACCCCAAAAGATGCTAATGGGAAGAGAACTTTGTAAATCATGTTAATTAAATTGCCTGCTGGTGACAACATGAGATTCATGTGTAACATTTATGGGTATCTGGATTCCTTTATTCATCACCAAGTCTTTATTAAAAACTTTGACTCCAGGGGCAGCTGGGTAGCTCAGTGGATTAAGAGCCAGTCCTAGAGACGGGAGGTCCTAGGTTCAAATCTGGCCTCAGCCACTTCCCAGCTGTGTGACCCTGGGCAAGTCACTTGACCCCCATTGCCTAGCCCTTACCACTCTTCTGCCTTGGAGCCAATACACAGTATTGACTCCAAGATGGAAGGTAAGGGTTTAAAAAAAAAAAAACTTTTGACTCCTTCCACTGTACACAAGTACAAAGGAAGAACCCAGATCAAACATGAAAGTCTTATTACTTGCACAAATATAGATGACATTGGAGTTACATAACAAAAAAAACAAACAAACAAAAACAACCCTAAGCTTTCTTCCTCTTGTTGACATATGCAAGGTAGCTAACATTGTAGAATACAGTTTCTATTGGGGGCCCCATAGAGTGCTTATCCCCTTACTTTTCCATATTAATGAATGTGGTCTCCTACCAATTAATAAGTGCCCATGCTCCAGTCTTAAAATATCAGTTTTCTTTACCTCAGTTCAACAGATATTTATAAATTCCTTTAACATATGAAGCATGGCTCTATGCCCTACCCTAAAAGTTTACATAAACAAAAAATGTACATAAATAAAAATATATTAAATAAATGGAGGGTAAAAGAGAAGAGGAAAAGAAATAGATCAGGAAAGGAAGAGTTTGAGCTTAACTTTGAAAGAAACTAAGAGGTAGAGGTTACCTGCCCATCTTGGGACACCAGAGGCAGCTAGATGGATCTGGATGGAATCCTGGACCTGAAGTCAGAAGACTCAAATACCAGTTGCACAATCTTAGGAAAGCCACTTATGTCTGATTACATGGGAGGCAGCTAGGTAGCTCAGGGATAGAGTGCTAGGCTTGGAGTCAGGCAAACCTGAGTTCAAAATCTGTCTCAGACACTTATTTGCTGTAGGACCTTGAGAAAGTTACTTAACCTCTGATTATCTTCATCCACACAAGGCAAAACACTCCAGTATCCTTGCCAAGAAAACCCCATAGACTGTACTGGTGTGCTATGGGCCAAGGCATCGTAAAAAGTTGAAGACAACTAAACAATAACAGCAACACAGAGACTGGGGTGATCACAGTGGGGATCACTATCTCGGGGGAGTTTGGGTGCAAGAATAGAGATGGGAGATAGAATTTTCATTGCACAGCAAGAAGGCCAGTCTGGCTAGGCTATAAAGTATGTGAGAGGACGATGTAGAAAAGGCTTAGGAAGCAGGTGGGAGCTAGCTTTGGGAAAGCCAAGGTATTCCACGCCTTCATCCCACTCAGATCTCCATCAGTCCGGAACCCAAAAAGTTGTAGAAGAGTTAGTTTAGACCAGAGGCCAGAAATCTAACGTCTAAATCTTCCAGGGCTAAGATTTGTCCATTTGGAAAAATCATTTCTCCTTCCTGGGCCTCAGCTCCTTCCATTACACAATAAAGGAGCTAGACTAGATGGATCTCTAAATTCTCTCCCATCTTTTAAGATTTTTATTCACTCACGGATACCGGAGCATTCGACTGATGGATCACTTCTATTTAGCCAACTTTGGGGGCTTCGGTTTCCTCACCTATAAAAGGAGAGGACTGTATTCTAAAGTCTTCCAATCCTGTCTTCTTGCAAATGAATTTTATTAGTTTGTAAATTAATATTTGTGAATTTAGGCTTAACTAGAGTCTATGTAAATGATGTATGTACTATCCACGCTTTGTTTTCCTTCATTAATTCAAGCAATGTCCTAAGAAAGCTCTCAGGACATGTGATGTTTCCACCAGCAGTCCTTAACCTGATTAAGATCACTTAAAAGGACTCAAATGCTCAGAAAAAGGAGGAAAATGCAGCTTTCTAAATCAAATGTATCTCATTCCTCAGATGGCAATGGATTAGAACAAAAATAATAAGCTGATTCCCCCAACAGAACTGCTAGGGGAATAAATCAAAAATAGATGAAAAGCTCCAGGAGCCAAAAGTTACCTTACAGCAACATGGAAAAACACTCAGACTAGCCGAGTAAATAAATAATAAAAGGATATGGAAACAATATACCCTGAAAACTCTTGTACCTTCTCTACGCTCCTGACCAGAGGCAGTACTGACAGGTTTGTGCTGCCTAGGTTACAAGCACAGCTAGTATTTATTTATCTAATAACACCTAAGCACTTTTCAGAGAATCCAGTAGTCCTTTTCAAAGAACTGAAGCTGGGTCTCAGTAGTTTCTCTGAATACACTATTCCTTATAACTACTCTACATTATTTATTCCCACTGTGTGGGATGGGTGGCTGGCAGGTTAACCATCTTCTGGCTAGATTACTGTGGAGTTGGAACTGACGCTTTGGAATGGTCAAAACAATTCATGAGGGGTAGGCTAAGAAGCACAGTGGATAGAGCACTAAGCCTGGAGTTGGGAGGCCATGTGTTCAAATCTGACCTCAGACACTTTCTAGCATTGTGACCCTGGGCAAGCCACTTACCTCTTGTTGCTCTTCTGTCTTAGAATTGATATTAAAACAGCATGTCTATTATGGAAGCAATGAAGCCTGATAAAAAGAATGCTGAATTTACAGACAGGAGAATTGGGTTTGAATCCTGCAGCATTTGAGGTGCAACATTTGAGAAAATTATTGAACAAATTCAGGCCAGATTTCTCACCTGTAACAGGGTTGGAGGTCAGCCTAAGAAATCTTCAGGGCTCTTTCCAACTCAAAAAATCTTAATTTTCTTCCCTGATCATGGGTCTTGGTACAGTATCTACTCATATTGACAATTAAGGCTAGCTCTTCAGGTAGTTTGTTTTCCTTTGAACCTCACTGCTTCAAACCAAGAATGATTTGTACAAATTACTACAGTTAGTTCTAGCTGCTAACTTACATAATCAGATGGTTAACATGCCAATTGTATTTATATTTATTTTCTTTCTATGAAATTGTGTGACCCTGTGTGATACAATCTTAAAACTTGCAGGGATCTTAGAGATAATAATAAATGACATGTGAAAATGTTTTACTTATTTTATATTGTATGGTCCTCCAAACAGATCTGAGAGATAAGTTGTAAAGCAGGCATTTTATACATTTTACAAATGGGGAAACTGAGGCTGATAAAAGTAGAATTATTACCCATGGGTATTAAATATATAAGGAAGTGAAAATATGAGAATGTGAACCCAGGTCCTTCTTGACTCCATGTCTCTATCCCATGTGCCTTGCCGCTTCTCTTTTTGATCTGATTTGCCTATAATCACATAGCTTTCTGCTGGGCAGGAAGGGGAGGCAGAGAAAAAACTAAAATCCAAGTGTCCTGACTCCCCAAGTCCAGTCTTCCTTCCATTATACCACTGATGAAGGCTGCTGCTTTTTGGTGAACTACCCTCTTATATCTGGATAAACAAGTCCTGACAGTAGTAATTCACTATGTGACTTTGGACAAGTCAACCTACCTCACAGGATCTAAATTTTCTTACCTATAAAATAAAGGGAATTAACTAGTCAGATTTCCACAGCTCCTTCAAGCTCTTCACAATCTGTGACTCCAATTATATTATACAGCCTATAGGCACACAAACAAATACACTCACATATCCCTATCTCGGTTGGTTTTATTTATGTTTACATATTTCTATATTTGACATGGCATCATAAGCAACCTGGACAGCAAACTCATTCACAGAATCAACTTCCTTTATAATGGAATGGAGACAATAAAACAATACTTCATTGGTGCACATTAATGAAACACATTACTCAGAATTCTAGCCAATTGCTACAGCAGTACCTACATAATCAGAACATCTTAAGGTAACATTGGTACCTATTAAGCAATGTGGTATAGTAAAAACAGCATAGATAGGACATCAAATAACCTCAGTTTGATTCTCAGTTCTGTTACTTTAATCAATAAATAGATGAATGAATAATGTTTATCAAGCACTTATTATATTGGACAAATCACTTAAACTTCCTCGGACTTGGTTTTCTCCTCTGTAAAATGAGTTGGCCATATTAGATCATTCCTCCGGTCCCCTTAACCCACAAATAAATAGAAGGTCCTCCCCAGCAAGGATTGTTTCATTTTTGTCTCTGTATCCCCAGCCATGGGACCTAGTGGATAGTAAGCCAGCCCAACAAGACCGGGATCTGATACATACTGGATTTGTGACCCTGAGCAAGTCACTGAAGTGCTCAGTATTCTAAATGACTCTAAACTTCAAAGAAGGCATCATCCTGTTCTGATAGATGGAGTTTGTTCAATCATACTAATGAAATCCTAGTCCCTATCTCCAGCACCTATCACAAGAACACATAGAATGTACTTAATAAATGTTTGCTTAATTGAGTTTAATTATAGCTTTAAATGTGATGAACTGTTCTAGGGAATCATTCTGCCCCTCCCCAAATTATGAAAAATGCTATTCATTTCTCCTAAATGAGAATTTCCCAAAGTATGTACCTTAATCTTATCACCTTGCCCTCACAATATCCCACTAAAGAAACTAGAAGCTAAATAGTATCACCTAATTGTACAGTAGTAGTTTATTCATTCAATAAACAATAAGTGCCTTTTGTCCGCAAAGCAATTTTTCCAGTTTCATGAATTACAAAATCTCCTAAAACTGGAGCTGTTTCATACAGTATCCCACACAGCCAGCAAACAGTTAAACATTAGTTACTACTATTGTTACAAATAACAATGATATTGGGCAATGCATAGGGAGGTAGAGGGATTTCCCAATGCCTATCATATAACAGCAACCCTAAATACCAATCATTTTTCAACATGCTCCCTGGAAGCCCAAGATCTTAATTTTTCAAATCTAGCACGCACAGTACTCCCTCTTAACCCATAGCTCGACACAGCATTTGGGAGTTGGAATCCTGTGTCCTAAAAGAAATGCTGGGGTTTCGCAATCTCAAAAAGTAGGAAAACCTCAGCTCTAAACAATGCTCAGGGCTATTTCTATGAGGAAAGAAAACTTCTAGCTTCCCAGAGCATAATGCTAAGAGATGATTGCCTTGAAAATTATGGTCTTCTTTTGCACTAAACTCTTCTAAGCAAGTGGCTACCAGCATGACCCTGCAGCCTTCAGAAAAAGGTTAAACCATCTCTATCCACTTTGCTGGTATCCTACCACCAGGTTTAGACAAGTCTGGGTTCAGTTAATGCAAGAATACTGTGTCCTCTAAAAACAATGTCAGATTCTCATTTGTATGTAGTAAATAAGGACTATTTTACCTTTCAGCGAAGCTATCAAGCTTCCCCAACTCATCTGAGAGACCAACAAGAGAATCCAAGGTGCCCACCTATAAAGAATACAAATAAATTAAAATGTGCAAAAGCTTTACAGTAAAGATGCTTTGTGAGGTTTGTTTTGTTTTGTTTTTAAAAGGTTCTAGTGGAAAATTCTGTGGTAGCCTATTTAAGAGAGAAGAATTAATCCAGAAGCTAGAAACATGGTTAGAATTCTTACTAAATGGAAACTTGGGACATTAGGTTCTCCCCACTTTGATGGAAACCATTGTATTTTTCTCAAAGAAAAGATAGCATGTTATATTATGGTGGGTCTTATTTCTCATTTTCTTTAGTTACGAGAAAATAGTAGTTCTGTAATTTACATGATGAAACAGTTTCAACAAGAAAGGAAACTTGTGAAAAACTGAAAACCAACTTGAAAAGGCTTCTGGAATGTCACCTCCTTGCAGGAATTATTTTCATTTTTGTCTTTTGCATAATTAGAAAAAAAAAGTATAGTGTCTGACTATCATAGGTACTTTTGTTTATTAAATTAACTGAATCAAAAAGTTTAAAGCCTTTCTATTTCAAGGAATTTCAGATAACACCTTCTTTGAGGTCTCTAGGAGGCTACAGATAAAGGATCTGGCTTGGGTGGGGCTCCTTTAGAATCCTTCAGGGCAGTAATATTCTTAGATATTCTGAAAATTTACAAACCATTTGAAAAGGCTCAAAGGATGGGTGGTGAAAATGTTTTAAATAATGTAAAGCTAAACAAGGAAAGTATGCAGAATAATGCCCAATCAACTCAGATGAAATTGATGATGACTCAATTGAAATGAGTGGAGTCTTCTTCCCTCTCCACTCCCCAACTAAGCTTTTCAACTTCTATTAAAAGGGGCAAAGGGCAGCTAAGTGGCTCAGTGGATTGAGTCAGACTGAAATGCTAGATCCTCAGTCACCTCCTAAAATCACTTCACCCCTATTGCCTAGCCCTTACAGCTATTCTGCCTTAGAACCAAAAGACAGAAGGGCAGGTTAAAAAAAAAAGAGAGAGAGAGAGAGGTAGCCAGACAAGAGTGGAAGGAGTCCAGTATCCAGTAGAGGACAAGAGCTCTAATCCTTTGAGTTATGTGTTCTCAGGCAAGCACCTCTTACTCAGTGTCCATTTCCATAAAAACGGGGAGTACATTGGCCTAGAGATCTTTTAGGACTTAAATCTATGCTCTTCTTTGAGCCTCAATTTCTTCATCTGTACAGAGGAGCTAATAGTATGAAGGGATAAAGAGCTTATGTAAACCCTGTGTTCCTGTGCTTATCCTTATTTTTGGCAGAAATAGTGAGCTCTAAAAGGAGACAGAACAAGGATGTTTAAACTAAGGTTCTGAAACTTGTTAGTCTGTTAAAAAGCTATATTTCAAAATAATTAAGTTTCCTTTATAATCCTATGGATTTTATTTTATGCATTAAAATAGCATTCCATAAGCTTCACTAGACTACCAAAGGGATCCATGATATACACCCCCAAAAATTTAAGAACCCTGATCCACAAATCACATACCATCTCTAATAGGGGGGAAGGAAAGGAGAGAGGGAGACCATTTGGATCTTATAATGTCAGAAAAGACATTGTTTCATGTAGTTAAGGAAAAAAAATATCTTTTAAAAAGTCCCTGATCTGAGAAGTTGGCATAGACATTATTAGTTACACATCTTGATCACTCCTTGTACAAAAAGCTTTTCCTCTTCTTTACCCTCCTACAAATGGTCTCCCTCTCAAAACAATACTGGAGAGGCTGGGGCTAGTGGATTGCTTGAACTCGGTAGAGTTCTGAGGCAGAATAGGACTAAAGTCATCCAGCTTCAGGACTATGTCAGACATCAGTATGATGAACCTCAGGGAGCACAAGGGCCACCAAGCTGCCTAAGGAGTGGTAAATGACTCCAGGTCAGAAATTGAGCAGGTCAAAGCTTTAGAGCTGATCAATAGTGGTCCTGCAGAGGCATAAGTACTTACAGCCCAGGTGAGATAAGGAGAGATCCAATTTCAAAAGACAAAACAAAAAACAAACCCCAAACAGCCTTATGTATCTAAGTATTGTGAATTCTAGAATTTTTTTCTTTTCATGTTGAATAAAGGATATGGGAAAGTTTACTGAAAGTCAAAGCATGAGAACCAAAATATGATCTTGGGTATAAACCCTTCATACTGCCCCTAAAGTAGGTCAAAAGTACACTCAAGGCTGGAGACAAACAAGGCAAATTCCAAACTATAGTGCATGGTTAGTCCTTGCCAGAAAGTAGAATGAGAACTTAAGATAAGACTAGGAGTTTAACACTCAGGACCAATCAGCAGGCTTTCCTGGAAAACTTCTTTCAACAAGTAAGAAATAAGCTTTTTGAAACAAAGATGGAGCTGGCTAATTCCATCTTTAATAGAACCTACCCACACTGGGAACCCCTACCCATACTTCTTTTCCCCTCTTTGTCCAAAAGTTTATTAGCTATTATGCAGAAAGTCTTTCTTGACTACTCTGTTATCTGTCCCTTCCCATGGTGCTACAATTCATCTGAAGGCTCCTTGCTTGTGTTCTTACTTCAATAAAACCAAATATTTCTACCACCTACTGCTGGCATGTGATATTGAAGAAAAATTGCCTAATTTTTATTAAAATTCTGCCTCTGAAAAATACTACCTATGTAACCCTTTCATTTAAACTCCTTGGACTTCTATTTACTCATTTATAAAAATGAGGTAGTTAGTCTAGATCAGCGGTTCTCAACCTCTCAATTTGTAGCAATGATAATGCATATCAGGTATTTACATTCCAAATCATAACTATAGCAAAATTATAGTTTTGAAGTAGCCACCAAAATAATTGTCTGGTTTGGGATCACTGCAACATGAGGAACTGTATTGCGGGGTCACAGCATTAGAAAGGTTGAGAACCACTGGTCTAGATGGCTTCAGAGGTCCCTTCTAGCCCAAGATCTAAGATTCTATGGCCACTTACTCTTCATGGCTGTATTCTACATTTTTTTTCTCCTCCAAAGGACTAATCATAATAAGTGGCCTCCATAGTACCATCTCTCACTTTTTAAAAAGACAATAGCTTTAGAGCTGGAAGAAACCATAAAGTCAGCTAGTCTAACCTCTCATTTTACAAACGAGGAAACTGAGGCAATTACATTAAATGACTTGCCTAAATCATGATTCAGATCGCCTTACACTATAATACAACACTTTTTCCACAAAACCAAATTAATTACCTCTCTTCTTCCAGGATGCTAAAATGAGGAGGCAACCCTTCCCCTCCTTCTCCTTAATTATTGCTTCCTTTCTTTTTCCCTTCTAGCCCTCCCTAGGTCACTCCCTCTAATTTCTAGGACTTTACCTTGAAATCAGGAATGGCAAATTTGGTGTTGTGAGACAGATTTGACTTGGAGGTTACTGTGTTCATCCGTTCCAGAGCCTGCAAATTCTCCTTATCTCCAGGGGCAGAAATTAACCAAAATTCCGAAGACATGTTTCAAATCTTTCTTTTAAGTCAAGGTTACTGAGCAAACATACAAAAAGAAAGCCAAATACAAAATATATTAGAAGAGAAAATGAGCAAGGAACTTTCCATCTGCTTCTTTATCTACCTAGTACTGGATCATTGAGGATAGGGCCTGGTACTACCACAGACAGTGTAGTACAAGGGAGAACTAGCCTCAGACTAGATTTGGATCCACATCCTTAGTCAGGGCTGGTTTGGAATCACTGCCATGACTTCAGGCAAGTTATTTTCTCTTTCTGGGCCTCAGATCCTGCCATTGTAAAATAATGGTTTGGGACTATAGTTTAGTATGGATTTTTGTATGGAATGTGTCCAAAGGAGGACAACCAGGATGGTGAAATACCTCCAGTCCCAAGTCATGTTTACTGGTTGAAGGAAATGGAGACATTTAGCTCAGAGAATAGAAAACTCAGAAGGACAATGCTTGAAGCCTTTAGCAGTGCCTGACATATAGTAGGCATTTAATAAATGTTTATTGATTGATTTACTAATTTATAAGGAAAGGGAATTAGATACTATGTTTGGTCCCAGAGGACAGAACTAGAGCAATGGATGGAAGTGCAAAGAGGCAAATTTAGGTTTGATATAAGGAAAAACCTGCTAGCAATGAAAACTGCTCAAGAATGGGATTAGCTGCCTCAAGAGATGGTTGCTTCCCTGTCCCCATCCTGAGAAGCTGAACTTTTCAGGTATGTTTAGTAGATATTGCTATGCTATGGCTTGGACTGAGGCCCTTCACCCCTAAAATTTTGTATTCTTGAAAACTCCTTTCCACTTTAAATTCTATGGTGCTAAAGCAGTCCACTTACTTAAAGATGGGAAGTACCTAGTCCAAAAGACAGGTCCTAAACTAGTAGAGTTAAAAGTAACCTCCTAAATGTCAAGGAAAAGCTTGAGCTGCACCTTCTTTCTTAGGGTTGTTCCTCCTGGTTCCTGGGAAGAAGGAGTAGGTGGTGGAGGTGGAAGAGCAGAAGGTTTCCCATTTCCCATTTCCTTTCCCTCCACCCCATTCCAGTGACAAATCCCCATATGACCTCATAAAAACCTGTTACAATCAAATCAGGAGGCCTAGCTTGGGGACTTAATGTTCCTTTAACATGATATACACGTTTTGAATGGATTGAATGGGCTTACTGAAAAACTGGTTGGAGAGGGAAGAAGGGGATATTAAGGTTGGGGGAGAAAGGGAATAATGAGGGTGGGGCTTCCCACCTTTGGTTAAGAAAAACTTAAGGGCATTAAGGATTGGATTTGTAATTGAAAGGCCTTGAATTCTAATTGTATCATTTAATAATTATTGTGGTTTTTTTTTGTTTGTTTTTTGTTTTTGACTTTGGAAGAGTCATTTTCCCTCTGCTTCAATTTCCTTGTTTCCAAAGTTAAGGAATTGGGAGGCAGCTGGGTGGCTCAGTGGATTGAGAGCCAAGTCTAGAGATGGGAGGTCCTGGGTTCAAATTTGACCTCAGACACTTCCTATCTGTGAGATACTGGACATGTCACTGAACTCCCATTGCCTAGTCCTTACCTTCTGCCTAGGAACCAATTCATAGTATTGATTCTAAGCTAAAAGGTAAGGGTTAAAAAAAAAAGTTAAGGAGTGGAATGCAGGATCTCTTCATCCCTGCAGCTCTCACACCAATGATAACTAAGGACCCAAGAACAGAAGACACCTTTGGGACTCATAGAACTGAAGATAGCTTCCATTAGGGCCTATGAAGAAAAATTCTTCAAAATCTGACCTTCAAAGGATGGGACATGTCTTCTTTTCAGAAAAGTGGCTTCCATCCAGCCTGGTTTCTAACTCCTGGTACCAAAGAGTTTCTGCCCAAGTGTTTTTTACCACTAAAATCTATTAGTTCTGCTCATTCGCACACAAATCCACCCACACACATTTCTTCTTTCCATTTGGTTTCTCCTCCCTCTAGGGGTTCACTTGTCTTTCCTTCCCCTCAAGTTCCTCCTCTTTTTAAAAACTGCTTAGATGACCGAGGTGGGAGTTAAGAGGAATAATAGTGGATAATTTTTTGAAAACTACTAACTTTATAAACAGAAGTTGATACCTAAATCTTTGAGGCAATATTACCTCGACCAAACACTTTAATTACTTTTAAATCACTAAAAACAGCAAAAATGTCATTCTGACTTTATTGCAAAGAATTTAGGGATGGATTATTCCTCTTCTCAGGGCCTTAAGAGGTGCCACCTGCAACCTGTCTTGCAGGTGGCACCTCTTAAGGCCAATGGGACAATTCGGAAGAATGTCAGCTGGAAAGGATCTTCAGAATTGCCTGCCGGTCACCCAGGAGAAGTAATGAGGTTGGAATGGTCTTGGCTGGCCGGCGGGTTCCACTTCGAACTCTGACCCTTATCAGGCTTGTGACCTTCACCAAATTTCCCCTCTGGTCAAAAAACGGATAGTACTACTTGGGCTCTCTTCCTCCCGGGGAAAGCGACTGCTAAACCTGAAGGCGCCGTAGAAATGAGAGCTACCTGGATCCTGGCCTCCGCATTCAGAAACGGGGGAGAAGGAGTACCCAGAGTAAAACTGGAGCCTATATAAATGTGGGTGGAAGTTTCCTTGCCTTTCTCCCTTTCTCTGGATCGCAATTGGTTGGTCTGGGTCCCCCCTCCCCCCCATTCGCTGGCTCTCTTCTTCACCCTCACTTTCGGCAACACTTTCCCAGTTTTCTCCTGGCTCTTACCTGAGGTAGAAAGGAGGCTCGCATGCCAGGCGCGTGAGAAGGGCTCGGAGCAGAGACTGGAGGCGGGAGGCGAGAGGCTGCCGGGAGCTCCGGCTCGGGACGATGCGTTCGATCCGCCTGGGCAGTCCCGGGGTGGAAGCACCTGGGGCTCCTTGGGGAGTCGCGTGGGGCACTGCTCGGGAGGCACTGGGGAGTGCTGGACTGCCTCCCACGGCTGGCTGACAGGGTCTCTGGGAGTCAGGTGCTGCCGGCTTTGCCCAGCTCAGTCCCCGGTGCGCGGGAGTGCGGGAGCCCAGGTGATTGCGGCTCCAGCTGCTCCCGCCGGCCCCGCCCCGCCCGCCTGGCGTTTTATCCCCGAGCCACCGCTCGGGAGGTGGCTCCACTGCCTCCACCTACCTGCCTGCCCATTTGCATATGGTGCCAAGTCGCCTGGCGCAGAGCCCCTGCTAGTTCTCCCCGACTCCTTTGGCCTCACCCCCTTCCATCCTGGAAGCCTAGGCCCTCGGACCCTCTTTTGGGCCATCATCGGGATAATAGCAGCTAGCGTTTGGATAGCTAGTCAAGATCTGCAAAGCGTTTTCCATACATTGGCTTACTTGAACTCCGCAGCTACAATGTAAAGCAAATGCTAAAAGTATCATTACCCCCATTTTACAAATGAAGAAATTGAAGCTGAGAAAAGTTAAATGACTTGCTCAAGTTTAAACAGCTATCGGAGGCAGGATGACTAGAGACAGGTGCGCACTCACACACACACCAAAAGAAATCATTATATGATGATATCACGGAATTTTGTTATTTAATCGTGTCTGACTCTTCCTGACCCAACTGAGAATTTTCTTGGCTAAGACACTGGAACCCTTTCCTTCTCCAGCTCTTTTTATGATGAGGACACTGAGACAACAAGGTTAAGTGACTTGCCCAGGGTCACACAGCTAATAAATGTCTGAGGCCGGATTTGAACTCAAAAAATGAGTCTTCCTGACTCCAAATACACGGTAATGCCTAATTTACAGGGAACTTATTAAATGTTCTGTAAGAACTGAAGAGGAACTCAGAAGGTCATCCAGTCTAGCTCTTACATTTCATAAATGTGAAAACATGAAAACATCTCCCAATGGTCAAAATTCGAACCCTGGTCCAGAAACTCCGGAGGATTGTGTGTGTGTGTGTGTGTGTGTGTGTGTGTGTGTGTTTTTAATGAACCGGGCTGGAAAAGCTCTTTGCACACTTTATCTTTTTGTTTTGTTTTCTTTTGTTCTTCGTAGCAACTTCCTTTATTCCTTCACCTTTAAAAGAAGTCCGCAAGTCAACATACATTTATTAATTTGCCAGATACTCTGATAAGCTTTATTTACAAATAAAGGTCAAAACAAAAACTAACAAACACAGTTCCAGTCCTCCAAAAATGCATTCTAATGAGGGAAACAATTCATTATGTTGTATTGTGTAAATTATGTAAAGATAAAATATATGCATATTAAACAAGAGGGGAAACTCCGAATGGAAAGCCCTAGCTTATAAGGGAGAGAGGTGGCAGAAGAGTGAATGAAAGGGGACTGGCCAACATTTAGGAGAATGCTTTTAGCCCGAGGTATGATTTGATCCAAGTCTAGAAAGAAGCCTGAGGAAGACAAGAGGTGGGGTCAAAAAGGCAGAACATTCCAGGCATAGCAAACCAACCCATTTAATTTAAAGAGAGAGACCGATAAGGGGGGGACAGAGAGACAGATACAGAGAGAGGGTTGTTTTTTGTTTTTTTTTTAAATAACCCTTCCTTTCTGTCTTAGAATAGATATTAAGTATCAGTTTCAGGGCAAAAGAGTGGTAAGGGCTAGGCAATTGGAATTAAGTGACTTGGTCACAGTCACACAGCTAGGAAATATCTGAGGTCACACTTGAACCCAACACCTCCTTTCCCTAGGGCTGGCTCTGAAATCTCTGTGCTACTTAGCCACCCCTTTTTTGGGGGGGAGGGGGAAGGGAACAGTATCTTTATTCCTGCACACTCCCAGCACCTTCTACCTCCCCATTCTGGCCTGATCCAACTCTGGACACATTGGAGAGCAATATCCAATGTTGCTCCTCACTCACTGTTGCTGTCACTGCTACTGTTGCTGTCACTAGTTGTCACAGATAGGTCTTCTTAGGGTTTTTTCCTGATCCTTGGACACAAATCAACCAACACTTTCTGGGGGAGGGACTCAGAGCAAGAAGCTCAAAGCTCAGACCAACTTCAGTGCACATGGGCAAAAGCAAGGTGTTCCTTTTCACTGCCCATGAATTCATCCATTAACTATGATATATTACAACTATGTGAGGTTGAAGGGATTTATTTCCCCCCCATTATGAAAGATGAGAAAACTGAAGCCTACAGAGGTGTCCTTCCTTCCGTACATAACTTTAAGAGTCACATAAGGGATGCCATTATAGAAGATCTCTAGTCTAAGAGTCCCATTGTGTCCTATTTGTCACTAATAAAGTCCCTTGAAATTCTATTTGCATTAGCTACTTCACAGTTTAATTCAGCATAAATTAATGCACCAAGCAATTATTATATTTTCAGTTTCATGTAGAAATATTTTTTGGCAACTGTTTTCTAATATTTTAGGATGCAGATTTTCTCCCTCTCTCCCTTCCCCCACCTCCCTAGTTGGTAAATAGTGATATAGGTTATACCAGAAATACATATTTCCATACTGTTCATGCTCTGCCAGAAAGCATATTTATAAATAAAAAAACCATGAAAGAAATAAAGTGGAAGATGGTATGCTTTAATCTGCAATCAGACTCCAACAGTTCCTTCTTTCACTGTGGATAGCATTTTTCATCATAGATCTCTTCTGGGAAGTTGTTTGATAATAGTTTATTCCTTCACGGTTGGTTATCTTATAATATTTCTGTTACTGTATATCTCCTGGTTCTGCACACCTTACTTCCTATCAGTTCATATAAGCCTTTGCAGGTTTTTCTGAATGCATCCTATTTGTCATTTCTTATTGTGCAATAGTACACAATTAAATCCATATGCCTCGAGTTATTTGGCCATTCCCCAAGTGAAAGACAACCCCTCTTTTTCCAATTCTTTGCCACCACAAATAAGAACTGCTAAAAATGTTTTTCTACAAGTAGGTCATTTTCCTTTATTTCTAATCTCTTTTGTGATACAGACCCAATAGTCCACTGAAATAAAAATCCTTCCTAGATGGATGGGAGATGATAACAATCCACCTAGGGACCTCTTCAGGGCTAGTAAAGTACAAAACACCTTGGACTCTAGAAACAAAGTTTATTTTTTATAATAGGAGTAAAGGGAAAATGATAGGTAGATTCCTAAATTTATAGATCCAATTTTCACACAACCTCTTTCACCTCATGGTGAATTATTTCTTCTTCTTGAGAATTCACTCAAGCTACTCTAAACTCCTTACCTCTAAGACCCAGAAAACCCACCTATCTATCCTACTATACTAATTAGTATGGATTATCAAAAAAGGATAAAGAAGAAGCTTGGGGCTGTTCCTAGGTATACCCAGAGTCCCAGATGACCAAACCCTGGGGTTTACCTTCACCAAGTGGATTTCTGACAGATGGATCTCAAGCAGATAGTCTCTGTACTTCAGAGAAAAAGCAGTATACTCAAAGGCAAATTCAAAAACCAAGGAATCACTAATCTTTCCACAAGATTAGGATTTCCAAGGGAAAATTGCCAGAGCAACGATCCTCCTTCTAGCTCATCCAAAATAGGAGTGAGAGTTAATGCCAGTAAAAACTCCCACAATCCTTTTCTCTGTCAGAATCTTCTCCCAGGGCTTGTATCCAAATTCTCCTCTTTTTCTCTTAAAGCTACTCCATGAAATTTACTCTATTCCTTACTTACTTCCTACACCATCAAACAGTTATTAAGTGCTTCCTGCCTAGTATGTACAGATTACTTGTTCTCAGTCCTGAAGGAGTTGGGAAGATGAGCCACTAAAACTAATAACTATAATATACAGTATTACTAGAATAACTGATGGATTCATTCAGCAAACATTTGCACCTATAGTATGTAAAACACAAAATTAAATACTAGGGGAATTGTTTATAGAATTATAGAATCTCAAAGCTGGAAGGGACCTCATATAGTCTAGTTCAATGGTGATGAACTTTTTAGAGACCAAGTACCATGCTCTGCCCCGCCCCACTGCTGCTGCCTGTCCCCCATGGCCTTATCCCAGACAGGGGAAAGACAGGCATTTAAGGAGAGGGGAAGGGGAGCAGCTCTGGACAAGTCCCTCTGCCTTTCTAGTAACTAATTCTGGTAGGCAACAGTGTGTGTGCCCACAGAGAGATCTCTCTGTGCCATCTTTGGCAAGCTTGCCATAAATTTGCCATCACAGATCTAGTCCATTTCCAATCTGACTAGGAATATCTCTACATCTTCAACAGATGCTACTTTTTGACAACTTTTACCCATTGCTTCCAGGTCTGCCTTCTGGAAAAAAATAGCAGCAGCATCTCCATGCCCAATCTTGGGCAAGGCTCTTAAACTTCTCACTTGGCAAACAAGTCAGTTGAACTAGGTGATCTTTAAAATCCCTTCTAAATTTGCATCTATGATCCCATAATCCTAGATCTAATCATCCCCATTCCACCCAATAATCCTTCAAAATACATAAAGACAACTAATAGACTAACTTTTTTATCCAATTCTTCTATGATATTGATTATAGTCCCTTTACCCTCCTGGTTATCTTTGGGCAACCTTCTCTGAATGTCCTTTTCTTTAGTTTATCAAATCCTTCCTAAAATGTGCACCTAGAACTGAACATAGTAGTCCAGGCATGATCTATTCAGGGCAGGGCACAGTGAGGCTGTCCCCTCCAGTTTTCTGTACACTATAATTGACTAATGCTGCTTAAGATAGCATTAGCTTTTTTGGCTACCATAACACCACCAACTCATGTTGAGTTTGCAATCCACTAAAACTCTCTGATCTTTTCCATATAGATTGCTATCTAGCTATGCCTCCCCTAGACAATACATTGTACCTTGCATATTTGGGTCCTTAATAAATTCTTATTGAATTGGGTGGAGGGATGTAAAACCAAGTGCCATGTGAGCTCTGAAATAGAAGATCATTATTAATAGGGGAATCTGGGAAGATTTCCTGGATGAGTGTGTGGTGTTTTTATGGATGGCATCTGACAGGTGATGGCAAACTACTCCAGTATCTTTGCTAAGAAAACCTCACAAGGGTCACAAAGAGTCAGACTGAAATGACAGAACAATAGCAACTAACTGGTGAAAAGTAGAATGGAGGACACATAAGAAAAAACTTAAGAGACTTGTAGAAGAAGGAAAAGGGAGAATAAAGACCAATACTGTTTGCTTGGATCAGTGATGGTGAACCATTTAGAGACTGAGTACCCAAACTACAAATCTCATGCCACATGTGAGCCCCCTGCCTTACCCCAGAGGGGGGAGAAAAGAAGGGCTCCCCATTGGACTGCTGGGCAGAGGGGCGGGTGAAGTGAAGAATATCCTCAGATGTGAGTGGAGAGGGGGAAGAGAGCAGCCTCATCCTGCAAATGTGCCATAGGTTCACCAACAAAGGCCTAGATCATAGAATGAATAGGGAGGAATAATATGCAATGTGTGGGGAAATAGGTAATATTAGATTTTGGAGGTTCCTACATGCCCTAGAAAGGAATTTGGCAGTCCTCATCTTGCCTTATCCCTTTTCTTTGTCTACATAGAAGAAGAAACTTGAGAAATGGGCAAAGAGTTTAATCCCCTTTTACGGATATTTTTTAGATGGAAATAAATGTCACCTCCACTTTTATTTTGGTTATCTGTTGAATATCACTGTGACAACTACAGAGGCATCTCACTACTCTCCACTGCTGGAAAGATCCTCGCCTGTGTTATACTCAACAGACTCCTGTCATCTGTTTCAGAGCAGAACCTGCCTGAATCACAATGTGGCTTCCGACCAGATCGCAGCGCCATCAACATGGTCTTCACGGTGAGACAAATGCAGGAAAAATGCCTTGAGTAGAACCTGAGTCTCTACATTGTCTTCATAGACCTGACAAAGGCGTTCGACACAGTGAACAGGGACTCATTGTGGGTGATCCTCAGCAAGCTCGGTTGCCCAGCAAAATTCGTCAAACTGATCCAGCTCTTTCATGTCGACATGACAGGGGAAGTCCTATCTGGTGGAGAGACTTCCGATCGCTTCAACATCTCCAATGGCGTGAAACAAGGATGTGTCCTTGCTCCGGTACTATTCAACCTATACTTTACCCAAATATTACGACATGCTGTGATGGATCTAGACCTGGGCGTCTACATCAAATACCGACTGGATGGCTCACTATTCGACCTTAGCCACCTGACTGCAAAAACAAAGACAACAGAGAGACTCATCCTGGAAGCTCTCTTTGCAGATGACTGTGCTCTCATGGCCCACCAAGAAAATCATCTCCAAACCATTGCGGACAGGTTCTCCACCACAACAAAACTGTTTGGCCTGACTATCAGCCTCAGCAAAACAGAGGTGCTGTCCTAACCTGCACCAGGGAGGCCAACTAACCAGCCATGCATTACAATCAACGACACACAGCTTTCTAACATCAACACTTTCAAGTACCTGGGCAGCACCATCGCCAACGACGGGTCCCTAGACCATGAGATCAATGCCAGGATCCAAAAGGCCAGCCAGGCACTCGGGTGGCTGCGCTGCAAAGTCCTCCAACACAGTGGTGTAAGCACTGCGACGAAGCTCAAAGTGTACAACGCAGTGGTGCTCAGCTCGCTCCTGTACAGTTGCGAGACATGGACACTGTACCGGAAGCACATGAAGCAGCTGGAGCAATTCCACCAACGCTCCCTCAGGTCAATCATGATGATCCGATGGCAGGACCGAATCACCAACCAGGAAGTCCTCGACAGAGCCAACTCCACCAGCATCGAAGTCATGATCCTCAAAACCCAGCTACGATGGTCTGGACACGTCATCCGCATGGACCCACAGCGAATACCAAGACAGGTATTCTATGGTGAACTGTCAGCTGGACTCAGGAAACAAGGCCGACCAAAGGAAAGATTCAAGGATCAGCTAAAGTCCAACTTGAAGTGGGCTGGCATGACACCAAAGCAACTAGAACTCGCTGCCTCTGACAGAAGCAGCTGGCGAACCCACATTAACCAGCCGCCACCACCTTTGAAGATGACGTCTTGTCGCTGCGCGTGAACGCCGACACCAGGCCACAACCGCACCTCCCGTAACAACTGGTGTCCCAGGCCCCATGTGTCACAAACTGTGCGCCTCAGCCTTTGGACTCCAAAGCCAAATGAGGGTACACCGTAGATGAAACTGCACAAAGGCAATAGTCATTCTCGGTCACCGAGAGACTACCACTACTATCACTAGGGCCTATAGTCATAATAACTTCTCTGTCCATAGTGAATGTCACTCCCATCTAGTACAATAGAAAGAGCACCTGCTCTAGAGTCAAACAGAAGACTTACCCCTGATACATATGAGATCTTGGTCAAGTTGCTTAACTGCCATGGGTTTCATTTTTCTCATCTGTTAAGTGAATTGGATGAGCTAAAAAAAGACTTCTGAGATTCCTCCTATAAAATTCTGGGATCCTCCTAAAATATTAATTTATGTACTTGTCATAAGAATTAGAATATAAAAGTTTCTGGTTCTCTCCTTCTCAACCTATGGAGAAAAATAATAGTTATAATGTGAAAGAAGATGTTCAAGAACTAAAATGTGTTATTCCTTTTGACCATCACCTGAAGAATATTCAAGCTAATGAGGTTTAGAAAGACTTATCAAACCAAAGAGTTAATCACTTGGTCAGGAATGTTTTTAGACATCATAACTCATGAAGATTGCTTGTTAAGGGGGCAGCTGGGCGGCTAAGTGGATTGAGAATCAGGCTCAAAGAAGGGAGGTCCTGGATTCAAATGTGGCTTCAGACACTTCCCAGCTGTGTGACCCTGGGCAAGTCACTTGACCCTCATTGCCTAGCCCTTCCTGCTCTTCTACCTTAAAACCAATACCCAGTGTTGATTCTAAGACAGAAGGTAAAGGTTTTTAAAAAAAAAGATTGCTTATTAAGGTGGGAAGGGATCAAGAGTTCCATCTCAGAAGGAAATAACCCACCAATAAAATAATGAATACTGTTTGTATTGCCAGTATTAGAGTTTTTGGTATGGAACAAAATGTCTTGAAGACACATAAATTCACCTCACTCACCTCCTGAATTTCAAAAGGCAGATCAGGACTAGTCTTTGACTTAGTAGATAAGTCCTAGGGAGTGGTCTAAAGCACATTGAGTTTAATTGACTTGCCCAGGTCACACAGCTATTAAGTGTCAGAGGCAGAATTTGAATCCAACTCATCCTGACTCCAAGGCTGATCTCCTATCTCTACACCAAGCTGCCTATCTGTATATTAAAATAGAAGATATACACATGTATTAAAATATATCTCTGACAAATGATAACAGCTAACACTTAGATCCTGCCATACAGTACATGTGATCCTTTAAGGTACAATCTATCCTATCTTATTCCCCACAAGTGAACTTATGTGAATAAGAATATTTTGCCATCCTGAAGGAAGGATATTTGCCAGGTTGAGGAGGTTCCTGGGTTTGTTTCTAGTTTATCTAGATCTGGGCTTGCTTCTTCACCATTTTTGTGTCATGGATTCCTTTGCAGTGAGTCTATGCCCCTCTTTTTAGAGTACTATTTTTTCAGCTACATAAAAAAGAAAAAAATACATAGGATCACAAAGGAAGCCAGTTAACTGAAATAGTTAGTAATTATTTTTTAGAAACAAGTTCATGGTCCTCAAGTTAAGAACTTCTAAAAGATTTCATTGCCAGACTCTCCAATCTCTATTGTCATCCACCCTTTTTTGTCTCTGGCCTTTGCCAAAATCTCTAATGCCTCACCCATTGCCTACAAGATAAAATGCAGACTCCTTCCTCTGACATTTAAGGTCCTCCATAATTTGATACCTTCCCTTAAGAACAAACTCAGATGTCACCTCTTTCATGAAATCTTCTTTCAAACTTATCTTTCTAACCCAAGAAAAGCTTATTTCTCTGCCTCAAAATCCTCATAGCACTTTATCTGGATTTCTCTTTTGAACTGAACACATTCTTCCTTGTCTCAGTTATACATGAATATATCTCTCCTCTCTATTAGACTGTAAATTCCTTCAGAGCACGGAGCTCTATCATATATTCTTTGTATTGTCAACTTGAAATGGGGAGACCCCAAGTGTGCCCCTGTCCCCAGAGAACTCATCTTAAGGCAGACCTAAATCAAATGTTAAGTAGCCTTTTGTCCTAGTAGTTTCTCCCTTTGTATCGAAGTCTACTCCCAGATAGTCTAGCCCTCAGCTGGACCCTTCCCTTTTGTATCCATTGTAAATCATCAGCCTCTCCCTGATGATCCTGTCTTGGACTTCTCATTTCCTTGTAGCTATGGTAATACCAATCCCATCATACTTCCCTGTCCTTGGTTCCCCAAATGGCATATAAGTTCCCCAAGTTATATTGTTATTTGGAGAATCATCTTGTGGGTGCATTCTCCCAGAGATACTGTCCCCAGAGCCCCAGAGTATTGACTCTATGTAGTTTGTGGCTCTTGGCTCGGTGTAGTAGTTGGGGGGAGTGGAGGGAAAGAATATGATTCATGTAACCATGGAAAAATATTCTAAATTAATTAAATAAAATTTCAAAAAAATACATAGTAGATATTTATTAAATACTGAATAAAATATCTATTAAATAAATAAAAGAGTAAACAATATGAAAAAATCAGGTTCTAACTATTATGTTAAAAAAAAAAGAAAATAGACTCCCCTTGAAAATAAAAACAGCCGCTTTTCAGAGTTATTCAGGATTTGTTTTATCTGAAGTTGTCAAAGCCCTCAGAAGGTGACCAGACATTGGAGAAAGGGCCCTGGACTTGGAATTAGAAAGCTTGGGTTCTTACCTTTATATGACTACTTCCTAGTTGTTTGTCCCAGTGACAACCTGGTTTTATGAAAAACTCCAAATTCATCCTTGATCCTGAAATCTTGTCTTCAAGAAACCCTCTTAGTGCCCCTGGTCCCAAACTGAACCATAAACCCTCAAGCACTCCTACATCATTTTAGAGAGGATTCCATGCTATAATCAAATCTTAAGTACCCTTTTTGTTGTCTTAGTTTCTCCTTTTGTATCAAGGCTACTCTCAAGCACCTTAGCTTTTGGTTATTGTGTCAAGGCCTCTCCCACCATTTAGACTGTGGCTAGTGCAGGTCCCAAGAGAGTGGCAGGGCATAAATCCTCTCCCTTCTCTAAAAATCTATATAAAGACATGGCATATTGTAGTTCACTGGACGTCCCAGAACTGAGCTTCTGTGTGTCTTCCCAGATTGATGTTCCTACTTTATTATAACTACTTTGGTAGTTGTGTGTTTTTTTCAGGTTGACACCAGGTGGTGTAATCTTTCTAGACCTTCAGTCCTTTTATGGTACAAAGGAGTTGGACTCTATGGTATCTTTCATTCTGACATTGTATGTTCTAAGGTTCCTTCCAGTTCTAATATTCTTTATGTCCTACAGTGGCCAAAATGTCTTTTCAAAGTCACAGTCCTGACCATTTGCTCTACTACTAAAAAAATCTCTAATACCTCACCATTACCTAGAGGATAAAATGCAAACTCTTTCTTTTGATATATAATTTGATTCCTGCCTACTTCACCAGATATTTAATGCTAAATCATTTTATAAAGCAGCTCAGATGAGCTAGCTTGCTTGCATTAGTACGAAACTAAGGAAGACCCAAGTTCAAATTTGACCTCAGATACTTATTAGCTGTGTGATCCTGGGAAAGTCATCAAACTTCTTTCAGGTTCAGTTTCCTTATCTGTAAAATGGAAATTATAATAGCATCTACCTCTCAGAGTTGTTTTGAGAATAAAATGAGTTATTTGTAATGTACTTTGCAAACTTATACTGCTATGTAAATGCTTGTTTTTTAATTAATATTAATATTAAACTCTATATATTCCACCTAAAAGGAACTATAAACTGTACTGAACATGACACTTCATCTCCCATTTTTATTTATTTCCCAACACTTGGAATTCACACCCTCTTCATTGCTAGAACTCAATATTTTTCTTTCAAGGATCTGTTCAGGTACCACCTCCACCATGAAGACTTCCTTTACAAATCCCTTGACTCCCCCAACACCAAACAGGGATTTATGATCTCTCCCTCTTCTGTTTTTTTAGTACTATACTCATTTTATTTTGCATTAATAACCCTTACCATACATCTTAGAGTCAATACTGCATATTGGTTTTCTAAGGCATAAGAGAGGTAATAAGGACTAGGCAATGGGGGCTGAGTGACTTGTTTAGGGTCACATAGCCAGAAAGTATCTGAGGCTACATTTGAACCCAGGACCTATATTCTCTGGGCCTGGTACTATACTTATTTTATTTACCTTTTTCTTTTTTTTTTTAGTATCCCTTAATTGAATGAAAGCTTCTTGTAGTCAGGGACTCTTTAATCTTTATTTTCTAGCCTTATCACCTAGCAAATGCTTTGCATAGAGTGGATGCTTAATAAATATTTGTTTAATTTAATTAAATTTTAATTGTGTGACATTCTTCATTCTAGAACGGATACTTATGAGTGGAGATTCACTCCATTTCCATTTCAACCTTGATTTGGTTAGAGAGGCTGCTTCATTTGAATTTGCCTCAGTTATTTCACTCTCAAGAAAATCTATGATTTATAATAACTCTGCCCTTCCTTCAGTGTTATTCTTAGTCTTTCTTAGATGAAAGCTGTAAAAACACCTTGATCTTTGTGAGATTTAAAATGGTTGATGTCTTAAACTGTAGTGAGTTAAAATGGTGGAAGATATAAATTGTGATAGATATAAGAGAGGGTGAGTAAATTTTACCGCAGAAATATGTTTCACTACAGTGTCTTGGTTTTTAAATCAAATATAAGGTGGTCGCCAGGGAAATATTCCCAATTATTCAAATACCCAAGTCAACTGGGTTTTATAGAGATTTTAATTAATACAAATGTGGAATTAAAGAAAAGAGAGAAAGAGAGAAAAAGGAAATAAGTATGAAGTGCCTTAAGCCAACATGGCCTAGACCTAAGTCTTAAGAGAGAGATCAGTCAGTCAGTCTTTTAACACTCACCACAAGGTCTGCCTAAGCAAGGATTCTAGTGATACCAGGCCAGCTCCATCTCAGCTGACTTCACCAGAGAGCCTTCCAGCCAGAGACTGTTCCAAAGGGCCTTTCTCCAGAGCCTCCAGAGGGACAGAGTCCCCTTAGAGGAGCTCCAGCGAGACCTCCTTAGAGATTGTCCTCTAAAAGCTTCCCTTCTCCAGAGCCTCTCTCAAGAGATTCTTCCCAAGTGATCCTCATCAGAGATCCTCTAAAAGGATTTCTCCAAAAGGATATCTCCTCAAGAGATTCTGCTTTTTCTTATATAGGGGTTTTTCTCCCATGTCACCTCCCCTAAGTCCCTACATCTACCAATCACTGTAGATGCTTTCCAAAGGACAGCCCATCTAAATTCCTGCTAAGTCGACCAATCTCCTCAGTAAATCTGAAGGAGAGAAAACACAGCTGAGTCAACTAATCTCAAAACTTGCCCGACCCTTTTAGGTACCTAGCATCCCATTGTATCAATTCTAAAAACAGGCCTGGCTCAAAGAACTCCTTGCCTTATTATAAGCATGGGTCCAAGTACTTTCATTGTTTAGCAAGGAGTTTTCTCTCCTAAAGCAGTCTTAAGTACGGGTAGAGTAGGGGTCCTCCCATAGCAAGGAGTTTTCTCCCCTAAAGCAGTTTTAAGTATGGTTGGAGTAGAGGTCCTCCCATTTCTGATCCTGGCGAGTTCTCACATCAAAATGGGGAATGTTTCTCAGTAGGGAATTTGTTCCAATTAAGAATTCCCTGATGGGGAAATTTTTAACATTCGCAAGTCTGAGAGATTTCAAGATTTACATCTTTCAACAGACCAATCTCTAGAATGCAAGTTCTGGGTAATGCTGAGTGAAATTCTTCTCACTTGGGGCAGAGAGAGAATGGCAGGGACACCAAATCTTCAGAGGTGGCTTTTGGAACACACTCATCCTCATATTATGGGGCCATTCATGGGTTCTGCACTGCCAGAGAAGAGATATTCCCAGCACCTGCACTCTTTGCATCATTATTATTGAGACACTAACTAATTTGGATTAGTCAGTTCTTGCAACACTTCAATGAGGGAGGACACCCTGAAACTTAGAGATGAGGAAACCAAGGTACAAAAAGAGGATAAGTGGCTTCCAGGGTCACACAGAAAGAGTGATGTGACTGTATTTATGTGGTCTCTCTCTAATCCCATGTTTTGCCCAACCATCCACAGGAGTACTAGAAGACTGTGACATCATTCAGCAAGGATCCTGTGCCTCCCACAGGGTTTCAGCTGTAGCACTTTGTACCAGATTGGCTTTCTATAGAAATATATATATATATATATATGTTTTTTTTTTAACTAAGGTAACAAGCAACATATTACAAGTGATCCCAATATACTCACAGTCTTCTTTGTACTAACACCATACCTTCCTTTAAACTAGTTTGTTTTAACATCCCAAAAGCAGAATCAGGCAGAAATGATTCCTATAATGAATGAAATGATGAGAAAAATCAAGGAGAGGTGATATTCCTTTCCCTATCAAGAAACAACACCCAAGACTTTGTAGTGGGGGTGGCAGTAGGGATGGGATAGTTCTTCTGGCACGTGAAAAAGGAGTGCCATGTAGGAGAACTTTGGACATTCACTGGTAATAGGTTACAGTATTGTGTGTTGTGTGATGAGTAGTTAGAACCAGCAAAGCCTATATGTGTATGTGTGGGTGGAGTGCCAGGGCCAGCTTGGTATTGGGATGACTTCCCCTTGGGCTGGGAGTGTGGCACTGATTATAAACCTAGTGATGGGCTGAACCTGGGGAACTGTAACCTGGGTGGAACCAATGTCTTTGGCCCAGCATCCTGGAATGGTTACTAGCCCTGGTCTGGGAACCTGTGAGGGTTGGGCATACCAAGTAGAGAAAACATAGTGGGCGTAGTAGAAAGAGTACTGGATTTGGAGTCAGAAGACCAAAGTTCTGACCTTATGTCTGCCAGTTACTATTGGTGCAATCTTAGGCAAGTAATTTCTTTCTTCTCTTAAAATGAGAATATATTGGTCTAGATGAACTCTCATGTTCCTTCTGACTTTAAATCTATGATCCAAACTTGAAGACATCTGTCCCATGTCAGTGATTTAGCCCAGGAAAACTTAGCTTAGAATGAGAAAGCTTTAGCACTCTCTATGTATTCAGCAGCTAGGTGGCATAGTGGATAGAGTGCCAGATCTGGAGTCAGGAAAACCTGAGTTCAAGTCTGGTCTTAGATATTTACTAGCTGTGTGACCCATGACCTTCTTGAGGTTGTTTTCCTCAGTTTCCTCATCTATAAAATCAGCTGGAAAAGAAAATGGCAAACCACTTCAGTATCTTTGCAAAAAAAAAAAAAGAATCATACATGATTGAAACAACTGAAGAATTTAAAAAATAATTGATATTTTATTAGCATTCTCAAATAATCTCTGTTAAAATTTTGACTTTTTAAAATTTCTTTCCTCATCATTAAATATGTACAGAATCTCAAAGTAGTTTATATTTGGTAAAAAGAAAAAAAGGATAGAGGTCGTAGAGGCCTGCCATGTCTTGGTGGAAGCATAGACTAGGAGGCTTTTGGAGGAAGAGATTTCTGCTAACTCACACCTTGTGTTGTTATAGACAGTCACATTTCATAGTATCATATATAGATTCATAGATCTAGGCTTGGAAGAGAACCCAAAGAACACTAAGTCTAACTTCTACTTTTCACAAATGAAGAAACTCAACCTCAGTAGCTTAAATGACTTTTTCTAGAGTCACACAGTTATACCTGAAAGGCAGTAGCAAGATAAATAAAATAAACAGCAAGTGAGTGAAAAGAACACTGGATCAGAAGGTCCATATTTGATTCCTGCCTTTCTGACTTAATATCTGTGTGACTGGTCAAGTCACTTAACCTTCCCAAGTCTCAGTTTCCTCATCTGTAAAATGAGACTAGGGCTAGAAGAAAGTCTCTTCCTGCTCTCAGTTCTAGGAACTTAAAATTTGTTCATGGCAATATTTTATTTTCATGATCTATGAACTTCTATTGGTAAGGTTTGGAGAAATAGTAAGGGACGTTGAACAGGATCTGCCAAAGTCCTAGAATTACTTTCCTATGAGCATATCTATTTTATCTATTTAATAGCAATTGATGACAGCCTCAGAGATGATACAATTGCATTGAAGACAGTTAAAGTATTTAGTGTCTGAACACAACTATATCTTGTAGATAAAGAATCAAATAAAGGCAAGAAATGGTTTCTCAAAGCTTAGGCCTTGAGTTAACTATATTTGCTCTTAAAAACAAAGATCACAAAACAATTGATAACTTGATAAAATTATCTAGATCAAATGTTAATAAAAAATTAAACAATAACAAAACCAACTCCTCAAAGGTTTTTAACCTCCTCCCCCTTGTTCTCCTATATCTGGATCTATGTTAATTAGTTATTCTGAAGTGCTTTTTTCCCTTTCTTTCCATTCAACAAGCATGGTGATAGAGGCAAGTCAGAGGACTTGGGTTCAAATACTGCCACTGCCACTAACAATGTGACCTTGGGCATTCCCTGGGCCTCTGTTTCCTTATCTATAAGGTAAATTGATTGGACTAAGTGGCCCCTGAGCTTTCTTCCAGCTCTAGATCTGAGATCCTAATGTATATTGGGCATTGGAGATATAGAGACCAAAATGATATAGTCCCCACCCTAAAGAAACATACTTTCTACTTGGGTAACAATGTAGTGTATACAAAAACATATATCAAAATATTTGTTTTTAAATATCAATTAGTCTCGTTGAACTTTTTTGTTTCTCTTTTTAATTTTTGGTTATAAAAGATGGCCCTCAGAGGAGGAACTTTATTGGAAAATAGAGGTGATATGAAAACAAAAGATGGCAATAAATAGAGAGACCCACATATATACAGACCGAAGGAGAGAGAGAGAGACAGAGACAGAGAGAGACAGAGAGAGAGAGACAGAGAGAGATGATTAGTCCTATGGCTGGAGGTGGGGTAGCAAGAAAACTCGTTTATTTCCTATGGGGAAATGGGGTAGTATCTTGGGGTAGTATCTTGAGTTCTGTCCAATTCTATGGTAGCCTCAGGGGGTGGTGGCCACACTCCAGCCTCCACCCCCACCCTTCAAACCAGAGAATTTTTCCCACCTGTTTGAAAAGGTCTTCCAAAGCAGTCTGACCGCAGAGGTGCAGAACCTCTCCAACATTTATTTTATATCTTTAACATTGCTTTCAAGAACAACTTGAATACATAGTCTTGTTGTTTAGTTATTCAGTCATGCACAACTCCAGACCCTATTGGAGGTTTTCTTGGCAAAGATATTGGAATGGTTTGCCTCTTCCTTCTTCAGCTCATTTCACAGATGAAGAAATTAAGGCAAATAGGATTAAGTGACTTGTCCAAGGTCACATAGATATACACACAGTGTCTGAGGCTACATTTTAACTCAGTTCCACTTGATGCCAGACCAAGCGCTCTATCCACTGTGCCATTTAGCTGCCCCAAAGACATATAGTCACATTATTTAGTTTACACTAAAAAGAACTCTGTGTGTGTACGGATGGATGAATGTGTATGAGTATATGTGTTTGAGCAGATTTCTCCTGGATCTCTGAAATACCTTCTTCTAAGACACACCTTCCTCCTGAACAGTGAAAGCAGACCACCTTTTCTGGCAGGGAAATCAAGGCTAGTAGGAAGGTGTCAAAAGCCTTTTATTATCACCGGTGTGGTGACAAACACTGCCTTGGCCAGGTGTCCCAGAATTGCATCTATAGCTGGCACTAGTCACGCATTTTCTTTAGAGAGATGGCATGGGGCCAGCAAAAATCTATGCAAGATCGAACTGTCCCATCTGGTTTGAGAACTAGAACAACGAGGCTAGGCTAGTCAGTGTGTTGTTCTTCAACCTCTCCCAGGTGGTTTACTTTCTGGACCTCTTTATTATTACCTCATAGAGACAGAGCTTCAGGCATCCACAGGACTCCCTCTCTAGTTTAGCATGGGAGTCCAGATGAACCTAGAATTGAATGAGGATGATCCCACCACCCTGAGTTTTGCTATAGACATCAGAGAAGTCTTTCTAGTGGCAAACCTAGGAGAGAAGAGTACACAGGAACTAACATCTTTATCTAGCTTCGAAATTCTCTGGGGGCTGATGATCCCCAAATTTTCACCCAGATTAACTGAACAGAGTTTCTACAGCTTGATGTAGCTTCAAAGCATGAATGTGGAATATAGGGACAGTGCCCACATGTTTGGAGCACTCTAAGCCTTGCAAAGCACTTTCCTCCTTAACAACCCTGTGAGATAAGTAAGACAAACTATCATCACTCCTATACTATCATCAGGAAAATGAAGACTTCAAGAAGCTAAAATCCACTCACAGGATTAACAGATATGTGTGAAGGTCGGATCTGAACTCTGGTCTCTTGGACCTGGGTATGAAACTCTGCCCAGGAGACTCAAGATGTGTGAGCATGCCAAAGCCATTTAAAATCTACTATCATATTTGTAAGGTTTGGAAAACACTCTCCATGTATTATTTGACTCTCACAATAATTTGACCCTTACGAGATCAATACTGTTATCCCAATTTTATAGATGAGGCCAAGAGTGGTTAAATGACTTGCCTAAGGTCATGTGGTATCTGAGGCAAGATTCAAGTCTGTTCTTCCTGATTCCAAGATTTTTTTTACTGTGCCACTTAGCTGCCTTGCTTAAATTTCCGGGGCCTCAACTTATTCAATAAAATGATAGGAGGTAGATTTCATGTCTCTTTCAGTTCTAAATCAATGATGCTATGATAGCTGGTCCAGCACCCTAGCTACTATGCTAGTCTTACCTTCATCAAGCTCGAGGCCATTTTAAATATGGTATTACATTGATCTAGTCAATATCCTCATGATTTAAGAATGAATATTCTAAATTTATACCTATCAAAGGTAAACCTCCCTAGCTTATCCACTATCTTAAATAAGTCCTCTTTGTGCTTTTAAGTAACAAGGTGGAAAGAGCACTGGGGCTGGAGCAGGGAAAACTTGAGTTCAAGTTTGACCTCATCATTATGATATTACTTATATGATCCTGGGCAAGTCACTTCAGCTTCCCTCTATTTCCTCAATTGCAGAAATGGGGAAAGTAGCAGCCCCTACCTCGCAGGGTTGTTGGGAGATCAGATGAGATTATATTTGTAAAGCATTTAGCAGTTTCTGGCACATATTAGGTACTATATAAATCCATATTCCCTTTTCTTTCCTTTTCCCCTCTTTTTAATTCATTCATCCATCATGCTAAGAGCTTAAAGTGTCCTTTGCCCCATGTCTACTTAAAAAACAATGAAGGAAATAAAAAGTGTGTTATTTTTGGAATCAGAAAACCAAGGCTTTTAAGTCTCAACTCTGCCACTTACTAACTTTGTGATTTGGGGCAAATCCCTTCATTTTTCTGCTTTCAGTTTCCTTAGCTGCAAAAAAGAAGAATTGGAGAATGAATGGTTCTTAACTATTTTTGAGTACATGGACTGATTTTTATTATAAACATTTTTTTTGAAGACTGCTCCCCTCTTCCCCATATGCTAGTATCTATTGATATGCATTCTCTAAGAAAATACATATGGACAAAAAAGCTGTTATGGATTGAATGATGCTTTTAAGTGAGTTTTTTTTTTAATGAATCCCAATAATAGCTATCTACCAATATTCAAACAATCATAATATATAAATGAGTGTCTGGGTATCTACATTTGTATATTTAAGGGTATTATTTGTGTAGTATACAGAGGGCATGTGTGACTATTTCTTACACTGATTCCTTAAATGAGATGGTCCCTTTCTAATTGCTCCATCACCCTTCAAGAAATCCAAGTTCAACAGGTTCAGGAACCATCAAGGCTGGATTAAGTGATTTCCAAGATGCTTTCTAGCTCTAAGTGCTTCCCTTCCTTTGAAGTCCAACTCAGGAATCAGCTCCTCAGTGAAAGCTTCATTGACCATTTTCCCATATTCCTAGAAAATGATAATCAATCACTTTGTTATTCAATAAACATTTATTAAGCAATCACAATGTGCCAGGAATTGTGCTAAATACTGAAGAGGAGAAAAACTAAAAGTAGCTCATTATCAGGGAAAAGATATAATAGCCAATAACACTGATTTCGTGACTTATTATAAAGTGAATTATTAAAGTTATTTCATTTGAGCTTCATAACAACTTTGTGAAGTAAGGACGAAAATATTACTATACTTATTTTATAGCTGAGGAAACTGAGGTTTAGGGAGGTTAAGTGATCTGCTAATGAGCACATAGAGTTCAAGGGGCACCAGTTGAACTCCAGTCTCTCCTAACATCCAGGACAATATTCTTCTCATGACACCACAGTGACCTCACCTGCCTTACTTGCTTTACAACACTTTGTCTTGACCTCTACTTTGACTCTGCCACATTCTCTCTCGATGCCATAATTATTTTGCACCTATTATTTCTACCCTAGTAGGTTTTAATCCCCATAAGAGCAGGGCTGGTGTTGTACTGATCTGTGTACCCACAATGCCAAAAAACATGTTTTGAATATGGCAAGTGTTTAAAAGTAGTTGAAGAATATGTTCAGCATTTATTTAAGAAATTTGTATTGAGGGAGAAAGATACTCTGCTGTGAAATGTGGAAACACAAAGATAAATAAAATGTGGTCTCTGTTCTAGTTAATTAAGGAAAGAAAAACAGTCCACAAATAATTTCTAGCATTTAAGTAGCACTTTAAGACATATATGTTAGGAGAGCTAGGTGGCACAGAGGATAGAGCACGAAGCCTAGAGTTGAAAGGACATGAGTTCAAACATGACCTTAGATACTGGCTTACTAGGTGACCCTTGGCAAGTCAATTTACCCTGTTTGCCTCACCCTTTCCCTTCTGTCTTAGAGTTGTTACTAGGATAGAAAATAAGGATTTTAAAAGGAAAATCAAAAGAATTACATATTTTATATGTTTCTCACAACATTCTTGTGAGGTAGGCATTATTATACCTTCTTTATAGATGAGAAAATCAAGATCGATAGAGGTTGTGACTTGTCCAAAGTTACACAGCTAATAAGGATCTGAAATCAGGTGTCCCTGACTCGAAGTCCAGCAAGATATCAAGTCTTCATCTAACTGCCTAAGACACTGACGAACACGAGTGGTAAAAAATGTGGGCCTACAGGAGTTGAAAAGAGGAAGTAATCTCTTTGGGTTCAGTAATAAAAAAAGTTTCATAGAAGACATAAGCATTTGAGTTGGGTCTTGGGTGATGAGTAGAATTCCAGTCAATTATCAGATTCTGTGAATTAATTTAGCACCACCCAATCTTGAGTCCTACTCTAATGCCATTTCTTGGTCTAGAGGTGACCCTAGATTCTCAAAATCTATATCAGTTCAAGGATAAGCTTTGCCAGGTTCTATCATGCTGGAAAAGACTTCAAGTACAGTTCTGGCAACAAAATGAACTTGCTTTCCAAGAACAAGTCTAATCTAGTACAAGGAAGTGCATCACCAAAAGGCTGGTTAATTGAATATAAATTTTTTGTCAGTGGCAACCCAGAAAATAGGGGGGAAAGGTAAAATAGACTTCAGTCTTCTGCAAATCTATTTTGCTTTGTGGTTATAATGGAAAAGTTGTAGAAAACTGGCAGAGGGAGCTGGGAATCAAATTGACTTAGGCTCAGCAAACTTTAATTTATCATCTAAGTTTAATTTGTCATCTTGTCTAGTGACTTAGTGAACAAATGATTAAAGAAATCAAATCATCTTGATCTTGACAATTTTGCTCTTATCAAAATTAGATGAAAGAAGGAAGTAGCAGATAAATAAAAGAATGGTTCATAGGAAAGATAAATAAAAGAGTTGGCAGAGGTGACTTTACCATACATTCATTCAATAGCCATAATTAATATTATTTCATTATATTGTATTATCTCATATTAGAGTGCTCCTGATAAAGCAAAACAAAAACATTGAAAGTAATTGCCTATTACAACAGTGTCTATTGCAGAGGAGGAAGAGGCAGAGAAATTCTGTAAAGAATTTGGTGACACCTTTTAAATCCCATCAATGCGTACTTTGTACTTAATATGATGATGGAAATAGGTGAAGTTGATGAGTAATATATAGAAAGACATAGATTAGGAATAAGTAAAGAAAAAGGCTAAGGCTTGTAGAGTATACAGAAGCCTCAGGACTATTTATTTATGAATGAAAGAGTAAGGAAATGTGACTGAGGATTTGTAAAGAGGACAGACTTGCCCTTGGTTGAGGTTAGTCTCAATGTCTTCTCTTTCTATTCATTTATATGAGCATCAAGGGAATCTGAATGTTTAAAAATAGGAGGATAGACTATGGATAGGGTTTTAGGAGAAAGAGAAGTTCTGCCCTGGAGTGGGGATTATTCTGTAACTCCAGGGAAGAAGAACTGAGGATACTTCCAGCTAGTGTAGATAGAGTAAAAGCTTTGGTTCTCCCTGAAAGAACCCAGCAAGATCCTGGATTTTGGCTGAGGCAGAAACTGGAGACAATAGAAAAGAGAATATGTTCATAGAGTAAAGTCACACAAGAAGAGTGATTCCCCAAAGAAAGATGCTGCACTTTGGAAGGAGCAGCATTTGGTCATCATAAAAATATGGAGGGGTCCTTTGGTTTCAAAGGTATAAATCGCCCCTCCTTGTACTCCTATTCTTTGGTCATTATTCTCTCTGTTCATACCTTTCTTTACTTGTGAACTCTGTGGGTGTCTCTCTGCTAATGCCAGGTTTATTTATGGAAAAATAAATCACAGATTTATGAGACATGTTTTTTTCTATGACTTCTGTAAAATGACTTCCCTCTTATTTATTTTTTAAAAAGCCTTACTTTCTGAACTGTGGGAGTAGAAACACAGAAGAAAAACAACTGGTTGATCACATAGGTTGATGGGGATATGATTGGGGATGTAGACTCTAAACGATCACCCTAGTGCAAATATCAATAATATGGAAATAGGTCTTGATCAATGACACATGTAAAACCCAGTAGAATTGCACTTCAACTATGGGAGGGGGTGGGAGGAGGGGAGGGAATGAAAATGACATTTGTAATCCTGGAAAAATACTCTAAATTAATTAATTAAATAAATAAACTTAAATTCTTTTTTAAAAAAGTCTTACTTTCTGTTTTAGAATCAATACTAAATATTGGTTTTAAGGCAGAAGAGCAGTGAGGTCTGGGCAATTGTGGTTAAATGACTTGCCCAGGGCCACACAATTAAGTGTGTGTAAGGCCATATTTGAACCCAGGACCTCCTATCTCTAGGATTGGCTCTCTATCCACTGAGCCTAGCTAACCCTGACTTCCTCCTTAGCTAATTTCATACTCTGGCTGACCATTGAAAGATAACCATATATATTTATGAGAGCTCATTAGCTATATAGTGTTAAGAGTGAATATCCACAGAAAACCTTGAACCTAGAAATAGTCATCCTCTGGGGAGCCCAATCTGTAGTGAGAGTTGAAGGAAGGACTCACATCTATATATTATGAATATTTTATTTGAAAAAAAGAATAGGTAGGTTCTGGAAATTCTGAGCACTGAATGAGTTGGAGGAAGGAAATATACATCTAGTAAGTGCCTGTTATGTGTCAAGCACTTTACAGATATGATTTCATTTGATCTTCACCAATAACCCTGGAAAGCAGATGCTACTCAGGGATGTAAGGGTTATTATTATTCTCATTTTAGAGGTAAAGAAATTAAGGCAATCAGAGGAAAAGTGATTTGCCCAGAAACACAAAATCAGAAAGTAGCTGAGAACTTATTTAAATTGAAGTCTTCTGGTTCTAAGGCCAGTGCTCCATTTACTGCAAAACCTAACAAAAGAAGAAAATAATTCTATTTGACAAAACAACTTGCTATTAATGGGTGAATCACTTCTGAATGAGTTATCTGTGTACAGTCAGACCACCAATGTATTAGAATAGAGATCAAAGTAATGCAAAACTAGAAGAAGAATAATGAGAAAAATGTCTGAAATACAATTGAAATAATTTAATCCTGACTTTTTCAAATGAGTCATTGATGATGAAAAATAGGAAATCAACAGAGGAAAGTATATGGACATAGATTGCAATAATTTCATATGGTAATTTAACCAGTGTAACTCAATTGTGATCATATGGAGACCAAACAAGCCTTAAAAGTGCTTTCATCAGCAAATATTTGACTTATTTGCCAAGCAGAAAGATATAATAGCCAAAGACAACATGGGATCAGCAAATAAACTTGTGCATTATCATATGAAGAGTGATGATAGAAGATAATGATGAGTATTGCTTCATAAACTAAAAAGAAGTGGAAAGTAAGACCAGTTTAAAGGAAAAGGAGAAACACACAAAGGCACTTAAGGATGACAATAGAAGAACAACAAACAGAAGAAAGGGGGAAAGATCCTTCAAGGATTTTTATGTTTATTTTTATTTTAAAATCCTTACCTTCCACCTTAGAATCTATACTGTATATTGGTTCCAAGGTAGAAGGGGTAAGGACTAGGCAATGGAGGATTAAGTGACTTGTCCAAGGTCACACAGCTAGGAAGTGTTTGAGGCCAGATTTGAACCTATAACCTCCTATCTCTAGGCCTGGCTCTCAAACCACTGAGCAACCCAGCTGCATTCCCTTCAAGGATTTTTAAAACACACTTTTTTTTTTCTTGTAACAAGGAAAATAGAATTACCATACTTAGACTTCAACATCAGACTGTCTTTGATGAAAAAATAATAATATAAAATATGTGTGCATAAAATTTATAATTTATAAACAAAAATTTATAAAGTCCCTTATACCACACAAGCTTTCCAGTCAGTCCTGTTTGAACAACACTATGCTGGTGGCATGTGTGCAATTAGACATGTTACCCTAAAAACTACATTTCCTAGGAGTCCACTGACTTCCTGTCGCTACATACTTCCTGTAGATAGGGGATATATTGAGTGGGGTTCTTGATCTCTGGGCTCTTTGCTTCCTGTGCTGTGACTATGGTGGTAAGCAGGGGTTTTGAACAGGTTGATTAGCCATGGGCACATGGTTTTATTTTGTTACCTTTTTATTCCTTTACTTCTAATGATCATTAATAAATCTCTTAAAATATATTTTTATTATTTGAGATTAATGTAATTTTTACTCATAAAACCCTAGTACAGGGGCTCCTGGAAGAGAACTAAAATTTTTTTAATTAAAAAATTTTAAATAAACAAAAATTTTAAATTAAAGAAAAATTGACTCAATCATCTATTAATCATCTATTAAACGATAAACATTAAATAGACAAAAATGTTTATGATTATGAAATGAAGTTAGATGGGCAACCTATAGCCCCCATCCCACAGTCAGTGCAATGTCCACTGTTAGAATATAGCAAGGGAGGTCCCAGTACATTGCCAAGACCCTATGGCAAGCTCAGTCACCCAGCATGGCCAGGTTTTAGTCGGCATCAGTGGGGAATGTATATATATTAAGGAGATGTCAGACCCATTTGAATGGTACCTGCAGTCTATCCACTTCCCTGTACTCCCACAGAGACACTACTTCAAGCCCTCATAGTCTCTTCCCCAGAATATCGCAGTTGTTTCCTAATAGTTTTTGTTTCTTCAGTTTCTCTCCTCTCGAATCTAGCCTTCACACAACTGCCACAACGGTCTTAGACATTCCTTCTTTCATACTGTTTTCCTTTCAGATACTCTATGATCTGGCAAAACGGAATGGTTTTCATCAAGCCCTCTTCTAACTCCAGGCACTTGCATAGATTTACAAACACACACACACGTGTACATAAATACATTCAAACCCACCCACACATATACACAGAGAAAAACACCCCCCCCACACACACAAATGAACACACAAACACACATATGCCCCTCTACCCCCATGCCTAGGAAGCTTTTCTTCCTCATCACTGTTTTCCTTTGCTCTCACATTTGCTGCCTCCTCTATGAGTTCCTCCCTGATCTCAACTAAAAGTGATTCTCTCTCTTAAGATTTCTCCTTGCATTTCACATCCCTCTTTGTCCTAATTACATTCTACTTTGTACCATTTTTTTTGTATATAGTTCATATAGCATCCTTCCAATTAAATTGTAAGAAGCTTGATGAAAGAGACTGTCTGTATCCCTTACACTGAGTATATTGCCTTGCACATAGTAGGCATTTAATACATGTTTACTAAATTGCACCGAATTGTTCAGGCATGAGAAGTTTGAAGTAGCCCTGGTTCTAGATTCAGAGGACCTGGATTCACACTCGCCTCTGATGTGTGCTCCCTGCAGGTCCTCAAGACAAATCATCGCTTCTCTCTGAGTCTCAGTCTTCTTATCTGTAAAATGAGAATGTTTGAAGTGGCTTCTGAGGTCACTTTCAGCTCTAGGTCCATAGTGCCAGGCTCAACTAGAATGGAGGCAGTGTGGGAAAGGAAGAGGCAGGCATGTGACCCACTGCACAACCGATAATGACAGGACGTCATGACTTCATGAGTGGATAAGAGGAAACAATGGAAAGAGAACACTCAGGGATATCTGAGGCTTTGAATTTAAGTGAACACCATTCCTGAGACTAGGGGAGTCAAAAAGAAACCCTGGTTTGGAAATGGGGGAAAGTTAGTGAGTTTGTTTTAGACATTGAATCTGAGGTACTGATAGGACATCCAAGTGGAAACATCTGGCAACTAGTTTTAAGTGTCATGATAGAGGGGCAGTTAGATGGCTCAATGGATAGAGAGTCAAGTCTGGAGACAGGTCTTGGCTTCCAATTTGGCCTCAGACACTTTCTAACTGTGTGAGCCTGGGTAAGTCACTTCACCCCCATTGCTTGGCCCTTACCACTCTTCTGCTTTAGAATTGATGTTTACTATTGATTCTAAAATAAAAGGTAATGATTAAAAAAAAAAAAGAAATGTCATGATAGAACTCAGGAGAGAGGATAGGACTGGAGATATGGCTATGCCATCAGTCATTCTAATAAAGGTGAAAGCTTAAGTTGTGGGAGTGGTTGAGATCACTGGGGCAGCTAGATGGCACAGAGAATAGATCACTAGATTTAGTGAGGAAGACCTAAGTTCAAATTCAGCATCCATTCTTCCTAGTTGTGTGACTCTGGGCAAGTCCCTTAGTTTTGTTTGCCTCAGTTCCTCATCTCCAAAATAAAGCAGGAGTTGAGAATAGTGTCAGAAGCAAATGTCTCTCCATTATGTCGCATTTTTTTAATGCCATCTCTCAGTGACCTGGAGATCAAAGGCCACTGAGTAAATTCAGGTATAGATAAGCCCTCAGAGAGAGGAAGTTAAAGAACCAAGAAACCAACAAGATGGAAAACTGATCCCACAGGCACTGCCCCCCTGAGCAGCCCAGGCAAATTAAGAGACTATGGTTGGTTCCTGAGATGTGATGTGGGTGGAGAAAAGGGTTTATAAAGTAAGACCAGGAGCCCATCTGGGTCTTCTGGCTGGAGCTTGGAAAGCTGAAGGAACCCTTGTCAGAATTTAGCCATAGGCCCATCATGTTGGCAAATAGATTAGAAAACTAAGTATCTCTCTACTTCTTTCCTACCTTTCCCTCTCTTTACTACTGCTACTGCTTTGATTTAATAAAGTTATTAAGCTACTATCAGCCTCATAATTTTAATTATAACGATAGCAAATCACTTCACTATCTTTGCCAAGAGAACTCCAAATGGAGTCACTTATGCTACTAAATAATAACAAATGAGATCATTGAGATAATAAGCTAGACTAAGAAAAGGTTTGTTTATGCCAATGGAATTCTGGGGAACATCTCCACTTAATGTGTAGGAAAAGGATGAAATTCCCAAGGAAAGTGATAAGAATGACTAAAGGAAGTAGAGAGTCCAATTAGTAGAGTGCCACAAAAGCCAAGGGAAAAAGGAAGGTGTGGTCAATAGTATCAAATCCTGAGACCAAGATGAAGAACCAAGAAAAGGAGATTCAATTTTGTGATTAGAGTCTATCTATGGATTTAAGTCTATAAAGACATTCAAGAGAAGAGTTTCAGTTAGTGATGTAGGTAGAAGCCAGATTACAAGGCATCAAATGAGATAATATATGTCCACGCCTTTGTAAACTTTAATATATAAGGTGATATAGAAATGAGGAGCAGCTAAGTAATAGAGTGTTGGCCCTGGAAAGAGAAAACTCATCTTCCTGAGTTAAAATCTGACTTCAGACACTTACCAGCTATGTGACCCTAGGCAAGTCACTTAATCCTGTTTGCCTTAGTTCCTCATCACTAAAATGAGCTGAGAAGGAAATAGCAAACCCCTCCAGAATCATTGCTAAGAAAACCCCAACACAAAGGATCACAAAATGAACAACAAAATAAAAACAAGAGCTAAAAATTTTATCATTTATTTCATTTTCAAAGTAAGCATTTATTTTCTTTCCTATCCACCTCCCACCAATTTAAAAGAAATAAAGAAAAACAAAAATAAGTAAACTCCATTCCTATATTATCTATATCTGAAAATGTGTGTCTCATCCATCTTTAACACATGTTTCAAAGAGGTCAAGGAAAGAAGAAACAAATTCTTATACTCAGAAATATTTAAAGCACTTTTTTTTATAGTAGTGAAGAACTGGAAAGCAGTAGTGTGCCCAGCTCATATAGTATTGTAATTATTTTTTTTTATCTTTTTTATGGAGTTAAAATAGAACAGTTTGAAACAATTTGCTCTCCTGCTACTTTTCATTTAATAATTTAAATAATTAACTCATTTAAAACAAATTATTTATTTTGATTAGTTTAATAATTTCTTTGAATACTTTTATTTAACATTTTTTGAGTTTCCTAGAACACTAAGTGATTTAACCACGATGACACAGCTAATACATGAATCCATTTTTTCTTGACTTTGAAGGCAGCTCACCAATTACTATGCTATGCCACTTTCCCCAAGACTATTTCTCATAAGGCAACACTATGATTCTAAGTTGTTTTGGAAGGTAGTATGACCTATGTTGCTAGAGGAAACTTCCTCATTTAAGAGTATTCTATATCAATGAAATAACAGGTCCAGTTCCTGTCCCTGTTTAATATTCTAGATTATTAAGAGGAAGACAAAATATTTTTGCAACTGAATAAAAGAATTGAGATAATGAGCACTTCAGATGAAATATTCTACCCCTCTCCTAACAGAAAGGTGATGGACATAAAATGTAAAATAACACACACACACACACACACACACACACACACACACACACATTTGGCAATAGCCAATGTGGAAATTTTTTTCTAGACCCTATATATTTCCTTTAAAAATATATTTATTTATTTAATTAATTTAGAATATTTTTCCATGGTTACATGATTCACATTCTTTCCCTCCCCTTCTCCTTCCCCCCTCCCATAGCCAATGAGCAATTCAACTGGGTTTTACATGTATCAAGACCTATTTCCATATTATTAATACTTGCAATAGAGTGATCATTTAGAGTCTACATCCCCAGTCAAATCTCCATCAAACCATGTGATCACCTTATATATTTCTTATGAGAATTTCCTTTTTCTTTTCTTTTAATCAAATAAATGGGAAAGAGGAGGAGGTAATAAATGATTATAAATATAGATCATTTTAAAAACTCAAATAATTAAAGATGGTATGTGTGGGGAAAATATTGAGGGGGTAAACTCATCTTCTATAGTCTCATTCAAAGTATTTCCAGGAACAATTTAGTATTTCCTAAAATTGATAGAGCTTCAGAGATGATGTGCATTTTATCCTATTTCTAAATGGTTTTAATTTCCTCCTTTAAAACATTGCAGTTTAAAAATCTCTTCATTCCACATGGCTTGGGAGTTATTAGCATTTGTTATGGCAACATCTAATTTTTTGAAAGTTTATTCTTAAAATTTTGTGTATCAGTGTTATGTCCAGGTGATTGTGTCTCCCACCTGATAGCTATGAATCCTTGAGTACATGATACTTTTGTTTCATTTGTGTTTCTACTTTCCTGATTTTTGGTGAATGAATATTCTGATGTTGTTGACTGGGGAGACCAAAAGATACATCAAAGCCATCAGAGACCTAGATAGCAGCAGCTGTCTGGTCCAGTAAGGAGCCAGGGTAGTAAATGAGTGACTTGACTGACCCAATCCAGCAATGAATTTGAGCCTGAGACACCACATTCTTTAAAAAGTAAGTCCAGTTGAACTAAGGGAGTATCTAATACTCTGAACCAAACTTGCTTGGGATTCAAAAGCTTGAAAAATACTTCCAATGTCAGGAGTCTTGAGGTATCACTCATTGCCACATATACCTTACATATGTACCTTACTATCTTTGTCCTTGAAGTTTGAGCCCACTCTCCCACCCTGAACCTTGTGTTTAAGCAAGGGAGAGGGTGAGCTCCTTGATTTGTTGGAGGAATTATTTTTAAACTACTGTTCTTGTAACACCATACCTTCTCAGCAAATATCCTCTTATATAAGTTAATTAGTGTCAGCTGGTTGATCAATAATGGGGAGCACACTGGATGATGACTTTATAAATAGCAGCACTATTATATAGCAGAAACTCCAACTCTTCAGAGTTATCCTTAGAGTTCTGAGGGCGATAGTAGTCTTTAATCTCTAGAGAATCTGACCTGTTAGACCTTTCTGAGTTGAAAGAATGATTGATTTTAAAAAATGCTATATTTGGGGGACAGCTGGGTAGCTCAGTGGATTGAGAGCTAGGTCTAGAGATGGGAGGTCCTAGGTTCAAATCTGGCCTCAGACACTTCCCAGCTGTGTGACCCTGGGCAAGTCACTTGACCCCCATTGCCTAGCCCTTACCACTCTTCTGCCTTGGAGTCAATACACAGTATTGACTCCAAGACAGAAGGTAAGGGTTTAAAAAAAATGCTATATTTGTAAAGAAACCTTTGGGCAGACACTGAGAAAACCCCCTTGAAGCTTTGTTTTTATTTTACTTTTTTAGATTTATCTATCAAAATGTTTTCAAAGGAGATAGTCCATGTGATCAAATGGTTAGTAAAATGCTGAGTTCTAGTTCTACCTCCTCTACTAGCTGGAAAGTCAAATGACCTTTTGAAACTTTTGCTTTATTGGTCTTAAAGGGATATTTAGACCTTTAGATTATATCAAGAACCTGTACAGCTTGAACCTTGGCCATAGGCTTCTTGGCAATGTCTTCAATTAATTTGATTATTCTATTCTTCTTTTTTAATGTTGTGTTATAAGGCATTGAAGTCTACTGGGGCAATTTTATGCTTTTTCAGTGAATCTAAAAATCCCTCATAATCAGAAGATCTAGAAGAGATTTTCTGACCTTTTCATCTTACAGATGACAAAACAAAGACTCACAGAAGTGACTTACCTAAGATCATGTAGGTAAACAAGTAAATGAATCAGTATCTGAACCTAGGTCCTCTGACCTCAAAGTCAGTGCCCTTTCTACTCTTTTCCCACTACACTGTTAATGAAGTGATTTTCAGAAAGCACAATTTGGAACAAGTCACTGCTGTGTTCAAAAAGCTCCTGTGGCTGGTTATTAACTCAAAGATCAAATACAAACTCTTCTAGTGAACATTAAAAGTCCTTTGTAGCTTGGCTCAAAATACTTTTCTAGCCATATTGTATTTTTTCCCTCTTTATTTACTTTATAATAAAGCCAAACTGGCCCTTTTATTATTGCATGAGACATTCGGTCTCTGTCAGTTTGCATGGAGCACCCCGCTCCTTACCTGAAATGCATTTCCTCCACATCCTCATCTTTTGGAATCCTTGGCAAAGTTGTCCTGAAGAACCACTCCTCCACCTTGCTTTTCTAGACCCTTATTCCCTCTGCCTCCAGCATGAAATTACCATGTAGTTGATGTGTCTTATGCAGATGTGTACATGTTGTTTCTTCTGATGAAATCTAAGCTCCTTCAGGGCAACAACTGTTTGGCTATTGTCTTTTTATCCTTGGAGACTTGCAGAGTGCTTAGCACATGCTAGAGGTTTAATAAGTGCTTGCTGTCTGACAAAATAGCATTCGTACCCCCTTGTCTAAATGGTCACCAGACACCTAGCTATGAAAAGTTCCCTGCTCTTCTAATTTGTTTTTTGATGTGACCCGTGTGTGTGTGAGAGAGAGAGAGAGAGAGAGTGTGAGAGAGAGAGAGAGACAGAAAGAGGGAGAGAGACAGAGACAGAGAGAGAGAGAGAGAGAGAGAGAGAGAGAGACAGACAGACAGAGAGAGAGAGAGAGAGAGAGAGAGAGAGTGTGAGAGAGAGAGACAGAAAGAGGGAGAGAGACAGAGACAGAGAGAGAGAGAGAGAGAGAGAGAGAGAGAGAGAGAGAGAGAGAGAGAGAGAGAGAGAGAGAGGAGAGAGAGATTCCCATTTGGGGCTTGTTTTGTTAAATACTGTGAATATTGGTCTAACCCTAAGTTTTGTTGTTTCTCAGCATTGTAAAATTGTGAGTCCTTATTCAAGAAGCAAAGAGTTTTGGAAATATAGAAACGAAAGCAAATTTGCAAAAGCTCTTTCTTTGATTCTATTATGGGCTTTAGGATAATAATCGACATTTTTATAGGATTTTAAGCTTTGCATAGGACTGTATACATAATCTCATTTGATCTTCAGAATAAGACTATAAATTATGTGCTATTATTATTCCCATTTTAGAGATGTAATGTCAACTTGAGACTAATTCTCTCAGCTCATGCTGGACTAGCAGGTCAGGTTACTCAGATGATAATTACTACTTCTTCCCTCCCTCAGAGGTATAGGGTAACTTAGGGCTTGGAGTTTTTCCTATTATAATTCATATGTTTCCCTTTTGGTGTGCTCCTCAACATTCATAGGTTTCAGTTAGCATTAATTAACCTATAGTAGTCAAAAATATTTGTTAAGTGCCTACTATATATTCCAGGTACTGGAAATACAAATACAGAAAAGAAAGATATGCATGTATATACATATTTACATAAAAGCTATACACATGTATACATACACATACTTTATACAGGCCAGTTTTTTTGTTTACTTTCTTGTTTACTATAGTAACTAGACAGAACAGGTCATAAGGATAATGAGTAACTACTACATAATAGGCTAAGTAGGTAGCATAGTGGATATGGTGCTGGACATGTAGAAAGGAAGACTTGAGTACAAATCCTGCTTAATAATAAGGGGTATAAGCCCCTTATTAAGTCTTATAGCTACTGCCACAATGTTTATAAGCATAATGATCCCATATACTTCTATAGGATCTGTTATTTCAAAATTAATCCTTTTATTATTTAAAGGATCCTTTATTGATCAAATCAGTATATATACATATATATATATGCGTATAAATACATTTACAGATATAGGAAAAGAATCCTTAATGTTTTTAATTTAACTCTTCTACTGTTGAAAGGGTCCTTTATTGACGATGGTCAGAATCCCTTGAATTCTAGTTTCCCACACAGTTGGTTTTTCATATTTAAATCCCATCCCACTACCTTTTGAAGTATCCTTTGTTGACTAGAACAATATCTTGGTATTCATATGTAATATATTATACATTATTAACATATCACATAAATATATTAATAATAAAATATCAATCTCACATTAATATAACCAACATAATATATTTTATATATTAATGTATTTTATATTTTATTTATATAATATTTACTATTTTAATGCATAGTATAACAATGTAATATATTTTCTATATTAATGTATATTAAAATTATTATAATGTAGTAATTATAATATATTATGCAATATATAATATATAATTAAAATAAGAAATTAATTACATTAGTATATTACTATATAATTTACTATATAATATAACTATATATTACTATATAAGCTATTAATTTCATATTACATTAATTATAATTAATATGCTATATTTCATATATTAACATGTTAGTGTAATATAATATATATTACATATGAGTACCAAGATACCACTCCAGTCTATATATATCACACACTATATAATGTACATACTACACATAATTATCACACCGAACATGTCACTGTATATGTGTATATACACATACATGTACATGCACGCACCCATTCATAACAAAGGAACCTTTATTGCACGTGTTTATACATGTGCATATATTACATTTTGTGTGTATGTACACGTGCCACACACCCAAAAGAATGTAATAAAAGATCCTTTAAAAGAATGCAGGGACTCAAAAAATGTCACTACTGTAAGGAAACATCCTGGGAAAGGAGTGAAGCTTTCTGTCTGGAAATTGGGCCGGGACTGCCCTCTGCTGGTAGCATGCCTCCAAGGCTAGAAGGCAGGAACAGAATCTGGCAGCTCAGGCGGAGATGGGCAGAGAACTGGCAGAGAGGCAGTCACTGCTCGTGGCTACCTGCAGTGAGGCAGCGCCTACTGGGCATCTTCTCTTAGTGCCCTCTCTGGGGAGCTGTGGCTCATCTACAGCTGCTGATATTTTCCTTGAATAGTTTTTCCTCCAGCATGAAAGCAAGTTCTGTCCTTTATTCCCTGAGTATGACCATCAGGGGAGGTTTTGACAGACAGAGGGCAGAGCCATCGAGTCGTCATGGTTTGCTGGAATAGATGTGGAGTTGGCAGAGGGCTGTTACTTCCAGCATCTCAATCAGGTCCTTTAAGGATTCTCGGTCTGGGTTTCCTAACCTACAAAATGGTGAGGGTGAGACTAGGTGCTCACTAATGTCTCTTCTGGCTTTAAATCTGTGATCTTTGTAAGTCATAATTGGGCCTTTGGTGACATGTTCTGATATGAAGGCTACATAAACAAATAAATGTAGTGAAAACTGATAAAAAACAGAGAATGTCATCATTTGAAGGAATAAAACGAGAGATTCAAACTGTATGATTTCCCTTCCACAGGAACAGGGACAGCATGGTTTTCCTGGCCCATGAAAGTGAGGAAGAGGGTTTGGCAGGGTGGTTCACATGCAATCATATAGAAAGTAAGCAAGTATTGGAAATACAATGTTTAGGAACTAAAAGAACCAGACAAAGAAGGATGTCTAAAGCAGAAGCCAAGTTCAATCACAAATCACTGCCAGTCAGAGGGATGAATCAGCCCAAGATCGTTTCAAGGGAGATTTCAAAATTTAGGAATTTAGAGGCCTTGACTCTTATCCAACAGGATGCTAAATTAGACAAAGAAAATTTAAATTTGCTACATTGATGGGTGGCAAGTTTTCTTCCTTCCTCTTCTTCTCTGTCTTTTGGCCTCTCTGGCTTCCTTTAAGTCCCAGTTAAAAGGCCACCTTCTATAAAAAAAAAACCTTTCCTGATTTTCCCTTAATGCTATTGTTTCCCCTTTGTTGATTATCTCCAATTTATCCTGTTTAGAATTTGTTTTTTGTTCATTTTAGAACCCTTACCTTCTATCTTAGAATTGATATTAAGTACAGGTTCCAGCAGAAAAGTGATAATGGCTAGGACAGTGATGGCAAACTTTTTAGAGGAGTGCCAAGCTCCACTCCCACCCTACCCCAGACCAAGTGCTGTGGCCCTCCCCACCACATGCTAGGTATTCCCCCCCCACACACACACACACAGGGAAGGGAGGAAGTGCTCCCATTGGGCTGCTGGGTAGAGGGGCAGGAGAAATAAGGACTGCCCTCAATGAGTGAGGAGAAGGGGGAGGGGAGTGGCCTGAGCACTCTGCTCCCCTCCAGCTCTGCTTCCTATGAGTCACCCACCTTACCTCCTGTGCACTCCCATTGGTTGTTGGGCAGAGGAGCGGAGATTGTGAGAGGGGGAGGGGAACAGCTCTGCTGAGTCCTTCTGCCTTTCTAGTAATGAACCTGGGGAGGGGGTGGAGGGGAAGTAGGGAGGAAGGGTGGCTGAGTGCCCACAGGGAACACTCTGTGTTCCATCTTTGGCACCCATTCCATAGGTTTGCCATCACTGGACTATGTAATTGGAGTTAAGTGCCTTGCTTAAGATCACACAACTAGGAAGTGTCTGAGAACAGATTTGAATCCAAGACCTCCTGTCTCCAGGCCTGGTGCTCTAACCACCTACCTGCCCTGATTCAATGATTTTCAATATGCCAGCTGCCATCCTCTGGACACTTTTCTGACTTATTAAATGTTATTCCTGAACAGCAACATCCAAGATCATGCCTAGTATTCATTTGTGTCATTGTACTCTCAATTCTGGGCACCCTAGTTTAGGGAGGATTTTGATGAACTGGAGAGCTTCCTGAGAAGGTCAGTGTGACAAGTATATTTCCTACTGTATTCCTCCTCCCACTCCTTTCCAGAGAGATATCCCTTATGTTAAAGGAAACGATTTTAACAAAACTAATCTAAATATCAAAAAAGTTTGACATTACATGAAATATTCCAAACCCTTTTCCCTCACCACTATAGAAGAGACAGACAGTAAAATATTTTCTTGAATGTCTTCTTTGGCACCATCTAAGCTTGGTCATCATAAATACATAGCATTTTTTTTTATTATTTTGCTGTCATGGTTTTTCCCATGTACATTATCATAGTTATCATATATATTATTTTCCTGGTTCTGCTTACTTCACTTGCATCAGATCACAACATAAATCTTTTCCTGTTTCTCTATATTTATTATACATGTTTCTTTAAAAACAACACCACCACCAAAAAAATCCAAACCCTTACCTTCAGTCTTAGAATTGATATTAAGTATTGATTCAAAGGCATAAAAGTGCTAAGGGCTGGACAGCAAGTGACTTGCCCAGTATCATATAGTTAGGAAGTGTCTGAGGATAGAGTTGAACCCAGGACTTCCTGTCTCCATTCCTGAGCCACCTAGCTGCCCCTATTACATATTTCTTATAGCATAGTAATATTCCAGCTATCTCCTTTTAAGGAACAAGATAGATCTATATCAAGTGGGGCATGACTTATAATAACAGAGAGCTGCCTTCTTAATCCAGTCCATTACAATGCAAATGGACAAATATTTGTTTACTATCTTCTAGTGCAAGGCATTGTGTTAAGTATTAGGAATAGAAAATTTTAAAAAATTATAATCTTATGGTTACATTCCTTGGCTCCTTTATAAAATGCATTGCTATAGTGGGAAGTGGGATGATGGGTAGGGGAAAGGAAGAATACTTTATTAGGCTTTATTTTCCATTTCAAAGAGTCACAAGCTAATAAATGGTCTACAAACAAAGATAATATTGCCATGAATAGTTGAGCAAGTGGGCTTCTAAATATTTTTATAGACAGCTAAGGCATTATAGTGGATAAAACAGGAGGTCTGGTGTCAGGAAGACCTGAATTAAAATTTGATCTCAGATACTTGCTAGCTGTGGGATCCTGGGAAAATCATTCAACCTATCTTTGCCTCTGTGTCCTCATCTGGGAGATGGGGATAATAATAGCACCTACTTCACAGGGTTGTTGTGAGAAACAAATGAGATAATAATTGAAAACACATAGCACAATTTTAGCTACAGACACTTTTCCACATATACAAGCTATTATTGTTATTATTATTATTATTGTGGGGCTTCCTATAATTAGAGCTGTCTTCTGCAACAGTAATTTCCAAATATTTCTCACCCTCTAAATATGTTCTTATAAACAAAGTTACTAAGTTGAACAAAATCAATTGATTCAGCAACTTCCTCTGACAGTTGTTTGGGAAAGACCTGAGCAGGAGATAAGGATGTCTCCCTAGATCTAATAAGTAGCCAGAATCTGAAAGAGCCAGAAAATCTGAGAGAAATATAACTGTGGACCTGGAGAGAATATCCAAGGGAGATGAATGTATTCAATAGTACTTGTAGTCCCTCATTTCTCTATTAAGAAAAGGAAAGTATGTATTTCATTATCAGTCCCTCCAGTGATCAAGATTGATCTTTATAATTAACCTGAATTCAGCTGATTGATTAGTGTTGTTTTATTTTACATCATTGTAATTATAATGTATAGTATTATTCTGGTTCTGCTTTCTTTGTTTTGTATCAATTCATAAAATTATCATATTTCTTTGAATATTTAAAATTTTTCATTTCTTATGGTTTGATAACATTCCATTACAGTCATGTAATATAATCTAGCCACTTTTACTTTCTTTCCCCAGGTTTTTGCTATGCAGAAAGTGTAACAATGAATATTTTTGGTATATATGGGACCATTTTTCTAACTTTGACCTCCATAGGGTATATATTGTAAACCTTAAAATTTCTTAGACTTATGAATGTTGGAAATTTCCCCATTGGGGAAATACTTGAAAATACTTCATACTTGAAAAAATTTCCTACTGATAGTAAGAACTCTATTGGAATATGAAACTCCTTGGCATGGGAGGATCCTTCTCCTCCCTACTTAAGACTACTTTAGGACAGAAACCTTTTGCTAAACAATGGAAAGGGCTTTGACCTATGCTTAAGCATAGAACAGGAAGTTCTTTGAGTCATGATTGATTTTAGAATTGATACAATAGAGATACGTGGAATGACAGAACCAGGTCTTGGAAACTACAATCTCCACCCTACTCAGAGTAACAGGATTTAGGAAGGGCTGCAGCAAAGATCAAGATTTAATTATTTGAGAATATGACCTTCAATAGACATGTGCAAAGGGGACAGACCTCTGGGAGGTCCTGGGTTAAGCTAGAGCCACCATTGGCACAGGGGAGACATCGACAGTGATTGGTAGATGTGAGAACTGAGGGGAGAGAACTTAGATTGTTTGCTTAAAGAGAGTGGGGTCTGAGGACTGAGGGGGGTTTATGCTCTGGAGGAGGTCTGAGAGGAGAGAGGTCCTGGAGGGAGAGCTCCTGGAGAGGTTTTGAAGGAGGCTGTGGAAGGAGAACTCAGGAGGAGTCAGGAGGAGAATTCTCTGGAAACATTCCTTGAAAGGAGGCTCTCTTGAAGGTGGAGCCTGAGGTTGGCATGAGAAGCCTTACCTAGAGAGATTTTGGGTGAATGATAAAACCAACTGACTGATTTATCTCTTAGGACTAAGGTCTAGGCCTTATTGGCTTGAGGCCCTTCATTCTTATTCCTTTCTTACTTTCTCTCTTTTTCTATTGATTAATCAGTGTATTATAAATTAAAATTCTCTATAAAACCCAGTTGGCTTGGGCATATTCATAAATTGGGAATATATTCCCTGGCGACCATCTTATATTGTGACAAGGGAATCACTTTAAAAGACTGATATATATTAATTTAAGGTCGCCAAGGAATTCAGCTATGTAATTCCTAAATGAAAACTCAAGTCAGCAGTCAATCTTTTATGGAGTTTAATTACAATAGGAGTAAGAAAGGAATTAGAGATAGAGAGAGAGAAAAAGGGAGAGAAGGGAATAGGGCTTAAATACCCCTTCTGTTTAGGCTGGGCCAAAAGGCCCAAGCCCTTAGATAGCTGGGGCAAAGAAAAGAGATCAGTCCCTATTACTCACGTGACCAAAATGGAGAAACAGTCTCAGAGGCCCCCACCTTCAGCTTCCTTCAGAGCAAGCTTCTCAGAGCACACCGCAACCACTCCGGCCAACTCCTCAACCACACCAAGTCTTCAGACCCCCCTGATCTTTAAGGAAACCATCCAAGTTGCCTCCCCTCAGTTCTCACATCTACCAATCACTGTCCATCAATTTCCCTGTGCCAATGGAGGCTCTAGCTTAACCCAGGACCGCCCAGAGGCTTTGCACATGTCTGTTGAAGGTCATATTTTCAAATGATTAAATCTTTGCTCCTTTGCTACAGCCCTTTCTAAATCCTGTTAACCTGAGTAGGGTAGAGATTGGAATAATTAAATTTTGATCTAGGCTGCAGCCCTTACTCAATCCTGTTAGGACTGAATAGGGTGGAGATTGATTCCAAGTATCTCCATTGTATCAATTCTAAAATCAATCATGACTCAAAGAAATTCCTGTTCTATGCTTAAGCATAGGTCAAAGTCCTTTCCATTGTTCAGCAAAGGGTTTCTGTCCTAAAGTAATCTTAAGAAGGGAAGGAGAAGGAACCTCCCATGCCAATGGGATTCACATTCCAATAGTCAAGACCCACTATCAATAGGAAATTTTTCAAGTATGAAATTTCCCAATGGTGAAATTTCCAACATTTATAAGTCTAAGAAATTTTGAGGTTTACAATATTTATACAAAACCAAGACACAGTAGAAAACATATTTCAGTGGTCATAATTGTTATATATTTCCCTTGCTCCCAAACATTTTAATTATCACAGTTTATGGCTCCCACTCTCTTATCTACAACTATTTAATGCTCAAAACTATTTTAAATCTAACAATATGCCCAGTAGTGATGTAACGGAGTCAAAGGGTATGGTTTGGTGCCTTTTTTTTCCCCACATAATTCCATATTGTTTTCCAGAACAGCTGGTCCAATTCACAGGTCTACCAATAGGATATTATAGAAGCATAGATTTAGATTTGGGAGGAATTGTAGAGACCATCAGCTCTAGCACTCTGATTTCACATATGGGGAAATTGAGGCACAATAAAGTTAAGTGACTTGTCCAAGGTCATCTTTCTAGTAAATATTTAAGGTGGGATATGAACTCAGATGTGTCTTCCTGATTCTAGGCTGGGCTCTCTATCTATTTTACCACCTAGTTATCTTATTTGATCCTAATTTCCACTAATATAAGTTTAGTATCTAAAACAATGAAGGTGTAAGTTCTCCTGCCCTTTGCCCTGGTCAAAACACACCTAGGGTACTGAGTTTAGTTCTAGTCACTTCATTTTAAAAGACTCATTGACAAGATATGGTACCTAGAGAAGGGTGATGTAATGATGTAAATTGTGAAATAAGTAAGTTTGGGGACTGATAAATGTCATTAAGTTTGTTTTAGAAATTTAGATCAGTGTTGAACCCACTGGTAGTTGGTCACAGGCTGTAGGCCCAGATGTTAGACCTCCCAGCACTTTGACAGGGTAACAAAATCTTATTGCTATATTGATGTTATAAAGTAACTTGATTTATTTTTCAAATAGGAAAGGCCAGTGGACCAGAGTGTAAGAGTCCCTAGAATCTAACAAAATCTATCTCCACTCAATTGGCCTGACCTGCAAAGGTCTCTTTGGTCCCCAATAAAGTTGGGGCCACTCTACTCTCTCTCTCCCTCTCTCTGCCTAAAACCCTTCTTGACTAGCTGGTCCCCTTAATGAAATAGAAAATGCATATAGTTTGTCAGGTAAAGATGACTAGAGGCCAGAGGCCTGAGTCAAGATGATCAGGTTTGTCTTTAGGCTAGAGTTGTTGAGTCTTTGGTGCTCACACACAGAGAGAATATCAGTATGAGGCAGATGGCACAGCTCCCAGGAACAAAGAAATTTCTGGCTCACAGGAACCTCGAAGTTTAGATCAGGGAAACTCAACTACCTCCTTCAGCTAAATACAAAATGGCCACAGGAAGTAACCCTCTACTTTCCTCCATGTCCAGTGATCAACAGACCCTGTAGATTTCTGTGTGTTACTTTTTAAGCAGTCCTTCCCATTCCAGAATGGGCTCCATGCATGTGCCAGAATCTGCAAAGTTAGACACAGACCCTTGCAAATCTCTCATCTGTCTCTTTCTATTCTTCAATTGATACTGTATCTGTTGGGCTAGTAGTTATTACTGATCTTGAGTAACAACTTTCCCTGGTGCATCCAATTTAGGCTTCTTTACTGACAATATTGGTGCATTGTACTCTGATCTGTAAGTTACTGTAATCTGTTGTTTTATGAGGGATTCTATCACTGGTGTAATTCCTTCAATGGCTTCCTTAGATAGTGGGTACTGTGGGATTGATGAGGGTGGTCCTCCCTTAGTAGTAATCTTTACGGGTACAGCTGGTTTTAGTAACCCCACATCTGTTGAACTGGATGCCCATAATGCCTCAGGTATGTCTGCAGGGATTTTACATACATGGGTCTTTTCTTTATCTGTATCTGGGCTTTCTAAAAACAATACTCAGGGGGCCCAGGGAAACCATCCTGGGTGGTAGCTTTTTAACCTCAAAGGATGTCCCTGAAATCCCTACAACTTTCAATAATCCCACAGTATCACAACTTTCATCTGGTGAGTTTTTTAATACCCATTTCAAAGCCCCAGAGTCTAGCAAAAAAGTCATACAGATTACCTCCCACTTTCAGGGTAACATGGGGTTCAGTGCTGTTTGGGGGAGAGTGGACTGGAATAACTGGTGTTAATAATTCAGGATCAGGAAAAATAAACTCTTTATCCTGTCCTTCACTCTCTAAATTCCTTATTTCAGTTTCTTCATCTTCAGTATAGACAGTGCCATCTCCCCTAGAAAACCTTCATAATGAACTGCCAGCATGTGCCCCCTTTTGGTAGTCTTGCTTTTGGGTGTTGCCACTAACTACTTGCAAATACCTTTAATATATGTCTGCATTTCATCAGCCTGGTTAGTGTTCTGGTAATATCTGTCCTGGTATGCATTTGGATAGCTAGGTCTCCTGTCCTGATATTCATATCTAAATCCATTTCCAAACCCATTTCCTCTAAAGACATTGTACCCTCTGCCTCAATTTCCTCTAAAGTTATTGGGGAAGTGTCTGCCATTCTGCCAGAGCACTTGTCTCTATGAATTGCAATCCTTTATCAAATGGACATTTATTCCACACATATAACAATGAGGACCCTGCTTATTAAAGTTTCTTTGTTGATTACAGAACTGCCTTGGTGGTTTGTATTCTCGCACTACAGCTACAGTTTTTTCCTGGTGTTCTGCCTTATTTAGTTTTAGCTTTAGGTCTTTTATTTCTCTCCTCAATTCCTCAATAAGCTCATTGGTTCCTTCCTCCTGTTTTTCTTTGTCAGCTTGATAGATATAAGATGTAACCTTTCTCAATTCTTCCAATTCCGTCTGATTCCAGTCTGGACATTGGTTTTAAAGTAATTTCTAACTACAAGGCAGGTATTTCTCACCAATTGCCTCCTCAATTGCCTTATGTCTTTTTCCTTTGATGTGTCCAATTCAATATAATGTTCTCCCAGGTCTATCAATCTATCCATAAAAGTAGAGGGTGTTTCTCCACTTTCCTGCCTGACAAACTCAAACTAAATCCAGGTATCTGGTTTTTCAGAATAATCTTTCATTGTTTGAATCATCTCTTGCCTTGCCTTGACTAATTGGTCATACCCTTGTTGAGAATTAATGGCCTAATGTGGCTGAACAAAAGGACAGTTAGGGACATGATAATTTTCATTGGTTTCCCTAATAAGCTTTTCCTTTTCCTTTTTTGTAAGCACTTCATCTAACAAAATGTCAAAGTCAATGTTATCTGGGTTGAATTATTTGTTTATCTTTTCAAAAACTTCATAACCACTATAGGTTCTTCCTCAAAGGAAAAAAGTGCTCTCTTTGAAGCTGTCAATATCAGCTTGAGTGAAGCCCTTGTGATGTTTAACATTAATCAGCTCCTGTTCAGGTGTTATCATTGGGATATCATGCAATGGGAAAAAACTGCCAACGATCTTCTCTCTTTCCTATTTGGTGCCTTTTTGTATTTCCTCCATCATTTTCTCTTGCCTCATTATGATAGCTTCTAGATTAGTGGTTCTCAACCTTTCTAATGCCATGACCCCACAATACAGTTCCTCATGTTGCAGTGACCCCAAACCAAAAAATTATTTTGGTGGCTACTTCAAAACTGTAATTTTGCTACAGTTATGATTCAGAATGTAAATACCTGATATGCATTATGTATTCTCATTGCTACAAATTGAGAGGTTGAGAACCGCTGCTCTAGATAATCCACTTTCATTGCCATTAGGTCAAACTTTAATTGCTTTATCTTTGTTTCTTGAATTGGCTTAAGATGTAAGAAATTAACCTCTTAAGAATAAATATGAAGAATATTGCACAACCACCAGTGGTGTATATCTTTAAATATCCAGTAGAATTTTGGAAAGCATATCTAATATAGATTTAGGGAATGATATTTCCCTAATATACCCAGGTATTGTATGTGTAAATAGCTGGGTCATTGCTGGAGGCCATCATACCCTCACTGGCTGATAAAGTCACAGTCTGGGGAAATGGGGTCTGCAAGGCAGCCCCCAGAGAATGAGGCACCCACTGATCCCCCTCTGTGACTTCTCTCTCTTTAACTTCCCTCAAAAATGGATGATTATTGTTCTCTTTCCAACACAAAAGAAATAATATAAGAGCAAAGACTTATAGAATAAATATATATCCCACCTTAATCCCCTCAGACTATTACCCTAAAAGATTACATTTATAGAATTAAAACCTAAAGATCACTACCCATTGCCCCCCTCCTTTAATTCTCCACAGAGCCACATTCACTCCCATTACAATCAATCACCTTCAAGACACACTCCACTGAATTCTGTTTATGGACATAAACCAGGCAACATTGCCAGGTGTTTTAAAGTAACACAAGAAAAATAGAACTTGTAAATTGAGGAAAACCCCAAATCTGGGCTGTCATTAAATTGCCCTCTATCCTTGTACCTAGCTACAAAATGTTTTATTACCCATCTCCTAAGTAATTGTGATTGATTGTGAAAGTTGACCAAAAGTAACAATGATTCTCCTAGGTCAGGGAGAACTAACATCTAGATCACCCTATCTATGTCATTCATCTATAGCAACAATATTTTGTTGACTATCTCCTTTGGCTACGTATTTTGTTGTTAAGTTCCATGGAACCATATATGTAGAAAATTGATTGTGTGCCAAAGAAGTATGTACTTGAAACCCTATATAATAAATGAAACTCTGTTCTATGACAGAACCCTGTGTGATGCCTATGCATGTGGGCCTGAGCACACAGTGCTTCTCATCTCCATCACTCGACCAGATCATCACATCTAGATAGAGCAAATCCTCACCCTCAGGGAGACTGCTGGATGGCTCCCAAAGTGTAATAGTTTGTAGATTCCTGTTGTCGATGAACTACATATTTGGTTGTAATCACTGTCCCTGAATGCAGGCCCTTTGTCTGAATCTGCCCAGATTTCTTGTCTGGTTGCAGAAAGATGCTCTGTGGCTCCCCCTTTGGTGAAAGCTGAGGGGAACACTTTCTGTAAATGAGAATGGTGTTTTTTTTTTTTAACTCTTGTTTGTATTTCTCTATTGTAAAATAAACATTATCTGTTTTTAGGTTCTTTTATCTTTTGGCTCTCCAGTTGTAATGATGGAAATTCATTCCTTTATTATCTAGACTATTATTATATTAGCTCCTCACTCCAATAAATAGGGTCAGTGGTTCTTATTGCCATTGCTGTTCAACATTTAAAGCTTTTCACCACCTATACTTTTCTTATCTCTTTCCATATACTCTATGGCTCAATCCATAATGGCCTACTTGCGATTCCTCAGAAACACTGTTCTATTTCTTTTTTTTTTAAACCCTTACCTTCCGTCTTGCAGTCAATACTGTGTATTGGCTCCAAGGCAGAAGAGTGGTAAGGGCTAGGCAATGGGGGTCAAGTGACTTGCCCAGGGTCACACAGCTGGGAAGTGTCTGAGGCCACATTTGAACCCAGGACCTCCCGTCTCTAGGACTGGCTCTCAAGCCACTGAGCTACCCAGCTGCCCCCAACACTGTTCTATTTCATGTCTTATCTTTGTGTCTTTGCACTGGAGATTCCTGGAATGCTCTTTTCTGATCCATGACTCTCAGAATCCTAGGCTCTAAGACTCATCAAAAGCCCCAGTTTGAATATGCATTTGTTTTTTCCCAGTAGAATAAAGGCTTCATGGCTGATGTAGAGTTTAGTGAGTAGAATTAGAAGAATAATTTATGTGATAACATTGTAAAGACAAACAACTTCAAACTTCAGAACCCTGATCAATGCAATAACTACATTTCAGAGCACCTATTATAAGTATACCCTGATAGAGAGGTGAGGTCTGATGTTGCAGAATGAGACATATTTTAGGAAATATTAAGAGTCAACATGGGAATTTGTTTTATCTATGCATTTGTTACAAGGGTTTTACTTCTCTTTCTTTTTTCAATAGGGAGGTTGGAGAAAATGGTAGGGGGAAAAAAAGCTTTAACAAAATAACTTCTGGGGGAAACAAGAATATAAACTTCTGGAGGGCAGGAAAAGGGACTGTTTCTTATTTTGTTAAAACGTCTGGGGAAGTCAGAGCTGAGCTGAAAAGAATGCTGGAGCTCTTGGAGATGATATTTGTATGGTGCCTACTATGTACCAAGTACTGTGTTAATAATCCAAACTGCTAGTTTTACAAAAAAAAGTGAATGTTTGCCTCTCTCTTTCTTTCTCCCCTCGCCTTTTTTTTTGGGGGGGGGGTCAAACATCCCTACCCTAGGAGCGGCCACTGGGTCTCCGCCGGGTCGGGCCGCCTGGGACCTAGTAAGGAGAAGCACAGGAGGAATTTTCGGTGCTGAAGGGTCAAACTGTTGCCAACTAAGGAACAACTTCCGCTCTGACTAGTGCTGGAGCGAAAGATTGCGCATGCGCGTTCTAGCAAACGCGAAGGGTTGGGTGGGCAAGGATGTTTCTCTTAGCTTTCTCTATTCCTATAGTAACCGTTTTCTACTTCCGCTCTCCCCTCTCTGAGCCAGGAAGTACGTCATAGGAACGCGCCTGCCGTCGTAGCTCGTGGGTTAAAGTTTCAGACTTGCATGCAGGAACTGCAAATACCTAAGAGATATCATGCAGGTCTCTAACCTCAACGAGGTAAAGATTTACAGCCTGAGCTGCGGCAAATCCCTCCCTGAGGTAAGTCTCGTGCTTTCTTTGCAGGATTCCTGGAAATCCCTGGGTACTCCGGGTCCTTTTCTCACTCCAGCTTTTCCAACCCCCGTATCTCGTGCTCATTTTCTCGGGGACGTTCAGGCTCCTATAGGCTCCGTAAACCCAGCATCTTTGAGATGTCACTGGAAAAAGGAAGAGACGGTTTCTCACATAGGCCGGGGAGCTCGTATGTACTCTGCCAGGGACAGAGTGCTGGAAGGGATCTTAGAAATCATTCCCACATTTTAGAGATGAAGTTGAGGCTCAGAATAGTTAAGTGACTTTCCCAAAGTATCATGTGGAGAAGGGAAGATAGAGATAAATGTATTATAATAAACGTTCTCTACAGGTGGAATGAGATATCAGAAAGGATGAGTATATGAATTGATGTAAAGCTCATTTCATTGTGAGTAATAATAGTTCTCTTACTTTTTTAATGTATGCTTTTGTTTTGGCTGACCTCAATGATGTTCATTTATTCATTAATGAGAGTATGGGAAAGTAAAGGGAAAGAGACCATATAAGTCATTTAAGTCAAAAGAGCACTAGATGCCCTTTTAGATCTTTTTCGCATATGAAATTTCACGATTCTAGTTAGTCTAGGTGATTGTTACCTGTATGAGTTATGTATTTACTAGTCTGCCTCTTTGCTTAAAAGACTGAAGAGATAATCCAACTCATATATAGACTGTTCAGAGCAGTTTTATTCACTGATGTATCATTACAGATTGGATTTGATAATACTTTGGTTTATTATTGATTATGCTTGTGTTAGGTCAGGCTGCCCAGTGAAGTCTGTTGGTCACTGGTATATCATTACAAGTTGGATCTGATACTGTTTTGGTTTATTATTTATGCTACTTGTGTCAAGTAGTTCTTTGACTTAACTACATGTGTTAATTAATTGGGAACCCTGTTGTTTTCTGTATCTTACTCAATAAAGTAATGCTTTAAGTTTTCTTAAAAGTCCCATGCCCACAAAATTCTGTTTACTCAGGTATTTTTCAATAGTAGCTTCAGCATATTCACTAATTCCAGTGAATGCTTGTTTTCTTGAATAAATCCCAAATAAGGTTATCCATGTAAACAGATGTAAACATGCAGAATCTCCTTTTTATAGCAGGGATATAGTTCTTTGAAATAGTTGTACTCTCTTCCTGGTCTATATTCACCATCTTTGGTCAGTACAGTACCTAGATATTACAGTCTTAATGACAAACTTTCAATTCTGTATTAAATACTCATTTTTGAGATCACGCTGTGGCTTAGTATTCAGGTCTCTTAGTCTGTTGCTCTGAACTTACTCGTCTGTACATATTTGCTTCAAGAATGCAGTCATTTTGTATAGAAATTCCTGAATAGTTGCTTTTGGAGAAGTTTATAGTTTGTTGATGCATGTGGGCATTTTGAGAATTGAGAAATGTGGTGTAGTAACCTCAACTTTGATTTGGTTTGTATTTTTAAGTTTTGCGAAGATAAATCATAGAAACTGAATAAAGAAGATTACTCTTATTTTACTTTTAGATTGTAAAATTGACAATGTAATAACAAGAAAGTTCCAGATTAAGACTCAAATCTTAAAAAGGTAGTAATATTGTTCAGTTGTTGAGAATAGCAACAAATGAATTTGCTTTATTGAAATTTACTGTTAAGTAATGCAGAATGGAAATTGTTCAGGAGGGTACTGACTAAAAACAAAGTCCATAAATTGTTGTTAAAAGGGAACTCAGTATCATTTTATTTCTTCTCTTGAACTTAAAGTGTCTTCCTTTATTGGCTCATGTCACATAGAATATAGACTTCTTGTGCTTGCTTCAAACAGCAACAGGGAATTTGACATAAGATTTTTTTGGGTTAACAAATGACTTTTATGGTCATGTGATTACTTGTGAATTTGCTAAAATTCCTTTTGTTTAGTTTTGTCTCCATCAAAGTAATATGATACCATGGAAAGAGTCTGAGGATCTTTTGTTCAAATCCTGTCTCTAATGCTAACTAGTTTGTGTGATCTTAAGCAAGTCTTGTAAGTTTCTGGGGCTTAGTTTCCTCAAGTGGAAAATGGAATGGTACTTTGAGATTCCTTCTAGATTTGAATCTGTGATCCAAATCATTGCCAATGGTCATATTTTTTCAGTATATCACAAGATATTTTTATCATTATAAGTACTCCTTCCACCAAAGCTGATCATAATATTACCATATCTTAGATTATTTCCTGAATTGTTTGGGGAGAATTATTCATCAACCTGTGGCCAGCTGTATGATGATGAACATTTTTGGTATTTACCTAGATTGACACTACTGAAAACCTTTTCAGCTTGGTGTAGGTCCTACCAGATCTTCTGTTTTGCTAACCTATGATCACTGACACCAACCTTGATAAGAAGTTTAGTGGATCTTAATTACTTTGTTATAATTTTAAAATAATTCTTTGGGGCAGTTAGGTGGCTACATGAGTAGAGTGCTAGGCAGCTCTGAAGTTGGGAACATCTGGGTTTAAATGTGTCCTTAGATATGTCCTAGTTGTGTGTCCCTGTGCAACTTATTTAACTCCAATCACCCAGCCTTTTAACTGCTTTTCTGCCTTGGAACAGAAGGTAAAGGTTTGAAAAAAAATTCCTCAAAAAAGAGAGGTTGTTCTGTTTTATATGAAGTTTAAAATGTACTTTTAAAAAATTAGCTATTATCTTTGTATAGCATAATAGTTACAAGAAAATACATTTTTTTTTTTACAGTGGCTTTCTGACAGAAAGAAGAGAGCACTACAAAAGAAAGATGTTGGTGAGTTTAATTTTTCATTTCTCCAAACCAGTATAATAAAAATTCATAAAATTAATTTGCCATTTGTACCATACTGAACCTAGAGGAAATATTTCTTTTTAATTAAACCCATATTTGATACAGTAATTGAATCACAGATATTTTTAGAAACTTATTAGATTTGGGGTGTGTAAAAAAAAAGATGAAAATGTTAAAGATATAAATTCTTTAGGATATGGTGAATTATTTCCCTTAGATTTTTTTGCACTATTCTTCTTTGCCATATGTCAGAGATTTACTTTTGATTGATTTTTGTACTTTTTGTTTGCCTCCTTTTTGAGAATGGTTAAAAATTAAAAAAAAAATAAACATAGTATCACAGTTTAAAGTACAGAGGACTTAGTACCAAGCTCATAAATTAAAGCATAAAAAACCAGGCAAATTATATTTTAATAAATTCTAATAATATTTGCTAATAAATATTCAGGTTTATTTCTTCTATTTTCTGATGCTTGAGAATGCAGTATTTTCAAAGCTAGAAGGAAAAAATCCATTCATGTACTCATTTTGTCATTGAGTGCTTCAGATTTCTCACCTCAGGTTTAAATTTCTCAGTGAGTTTTCCATTTAGAACATAATAGCCTGACTTATTCAGCAAATATTTATTGAGAAACATGATAATATTTCTGATATAGGAGTGTGGAGAATTCAAGTAGTTTCAATCTCATGTTTGATGTTAGAATAATAATACTTCATTTTGATGTTTTTATTATCACTTATTAGAGATAGAGATTATTATTTCACTGGTATACAGAACTCCCAAATGAGGAAATTACTGCTACCAGTTTATAGTCTTAGAGCACTGAGAAGTTAAGTAACTAGCCAAGGGTCACACAGCCAGTATATGTCAGGAACATAATTTAAATACAGATATTATTGGCTTTGAGGTCAACTCTATTACTTCATGTTGTCTCTAACTTATTAATGATGAACAAAAACAAAAATTTAAAAAATAATGATTATAAACAAAATCATAAATTCAAAACTGATTAATTTTAAAATGTACTAACCTTAACAAAAGAATGTAAGGGGGCAGCTAGGTGACTTTTTGAATTGAAGTTCTGTATCTGGCCTCAGACATTTCCTAAGAGTATGACCCTGAGCAAGTCATTACCTCACTCTTACCCCCTCTTCTGCTTTGGAACCAATACATAGTATTGATTCTAAGAGAGAAGGTAAAGGTTTTAAAACAAAACAAAAAATGTTAAATATCTTATTTCCTTTTTTTTGGCCCTTCTGATCTCTTTTATTCTTTGTATTTTTAATTTGTTGTTGCTGCTATTATAATACTAATGTTGGGGTGGGTAGCTCCTTCCTGGTGCAGATTACAATTCATCCTTATTTTCTCATGTTTAATTACTATTATAAGTACCTAGGTAATGCCATGGCTAGAGTACTGGCCCTGGAGTTAGGAGGTTGTGAGTTCAACTTTTGCCTCATAGTTTATTATTACCTAAGTAATCTTTTTTTTTAACATTATTTTATTTGGTCATTTCTAAACATTATTCATTGGAGACAAAGATCATTTTCTTTTCCTCCCCCCACCTCCCCCCATAGCTGACACGTGATTCCACTGGGTAGCACATGTGTTCTTGATTAGAACCCATTTCCATGTTGTTGGTATTTGCATTAGGGTGTTCATTTAGAGTCTCTCCTCAGACATGTCCCCTCAACCCCTGTAGTCAAGCAGTTGCTTTTCCTCAGTGTTTTTACTCCCACAGTTTGTCCTCTGCTTGTGGATAGTGTTTTTTTCTCCTAGATCCCTGCAGATTGTTCAGGGACATTGCATTGACACTAATGGAGGAAGTCCATTAAGTTCGATTGTACCACAGTGTATCAGTCTCTGTGTACAATGTTTTCCTGGTTCTGCTCCTTTCGCTCTGCATCACTTCCTGGAGGTTGTTCCAGTCTCCTTGGAATTCCTCCACTTTATTTTAGCTAAGTAATCTTGGCAAAACACTTAGACATTGACTACCTCATCTGCCAGTTTCCTGATCTGGACAATGTGGGTTGTAGGGAATATAGACCCTGATATTGATTAGTATTAGTAGTTGTTACTAGTTGTTGACAGTTAATACTTAACTGTATTAACTATTGAGGAAATTGCTAGAGACTAGTTAAAACAAATTTTCCTATTTATTGAAACTATTAAAAGTAAAAAGACAGGAAAGGAAAGTAGTGATACTGAATTTGAGATAAATATATATATACATATATATTTATCTAATCTAAAGAGTTCTAACTAATAACCCAATCCCAATTCTCTTTCCTACAAGTGAATGTTTCTTCCTTGGAAACCAAGGCTAACCTCATTTCCTTTCTTAAAAACTATTGAAATAAATCTAACTTACTAAGCTATTCTAAAGTATATCTTAAGTAATATAGTTTCCTTATATTAACAACCGTCTCCAGCAATCTTTCCTCTATTTATAAAATAAAAGTTCTTTTTTTCTTGGGGGGGGGAGGGAGGAGGGGGTCCTCAGCAGCTGCCATCTTTACTTAAAACTCCCCTGTCTGGGGGGAGATTAGCTCCACCTGCTGTCAGCTTCTCTCTCTGCCAGAAAACTCTCAGGAACAAAACTTTCTCCTTCTCCAAGCTGTTGACTTCCAAGGTGAAGTCTCCAAACTTTTCCCAGAAGGATCACAGGGGAAAACCACACACATCTCCTCTCTGAGTGTCCACTTCCCAGAGCCAGAGTGATAGAGAGAGACTGACTGGTAAATCCCAATCGCCCTCTCCTTAAGGGTTCTGGGAATTCCATCCTTCTGACCTGTGCAGAATTCTTTCTTCCTTTTTTTTTTTAAATAATATTTTATTTGATCATTTCCAAGCATTATTCATTAAAGACAAAGATCATTTTCTTTTCCTCCCTCCCCCACCCCCCATAGCCGACGCGTGATTCCACTGGGTGTCACATGTGTTCTTGATTCGAACCCATTTCCATGTTGTTAATATTTGCATTAGAGTTTCGTTTAGAGTCTTTAAAGGCTTCTCAGGTAAATTTATAGCTTTTTATGCTGAAACCTTACTTCTGACTAAAAATCTATTCTTAATTAAGCAGTTTACCTAATTAACTCTTAATTAACTATTATAGGGTATAACCCAGGGTTATTGTTTTCTGAAGAGCTTTGTAAGCTTTAAAGTATACTTCCCCCAACTCCCCCAAGCCTTTTTTAGGAGACATAAAATAGTCATTATGAATAAGTAACAACTTATGATTCATAACATATTTATGCTGGTATACCCCCCAATAAAGTTAATCCATTTATATACTTTTTGATAATTATTTCAATGTATTACATATTAAAAATCCTTATCAATGGCAAACCCTTCCTTTAATGTATTCCAACCAATCTTTAAGAGACCACCATAACTCATCTCTGAACTAACTGTTCAGTTTGTTTTTTCCTCTTGCTATTAGAGGACAAAGATATATATACACATACACATACAGATGCATCATACGTGCACATATATGTATATATAGGTAGGTATTTTACTCCCAGTAGATTTCACCTTCATTATTTTTCAGTTTCTTACCTGCTGTCTACTTCCCTACGACTTACATACACACACACACGTACATCTCTGTTCATGACAAAAAAACAACCTTTATGCAATGCATGTGTCCTCATATCTCTCTTCCCATTTGTGGCCTCTCTTTCACAAAGCTATCAAAAATCAAAATGTGCCTTCACTGCATTTCTTCACACCTTTTTTCTCTTAACTCTCTGTAGTCTGGCTTCTGATCTCATCATTCAATTGAAACTGATCTTTCCAAAGTTACCAGCTTAATTGCCAAATATATTGACCTTTTCTCATCCTTATCCTTCTTGACCTCTCTGCAACCTTTGATATTCTTGATGATTCTTTTTTCTTTGCTTGAATTTTCTTCTCTTTTCTTCTATTTGCTCTGTTTTCTTTTGGTTCTCCTACCTGACTGACAATTCTTTCGTAGTCTTCTTTGCTGGATCTTTATCTGGGTTATGCCTCCAACCTTAGGATGTCCCCTAAAGCTCTGTCCTAGACCTTCTTTTCCTTCTATTCTTTTTCTCTTTATTGGCTTCTATGAGTTCAATTATTATGTCTATGCTGATGATTCTCTCATCTATTTATCCAGTCTGTGTCTGTCTTCTGAGTACCCATACATTACCAAATGTCTTTGGAACTTTTAAACTGGATGGACATCTAAAACCCAGCATGTCAGAAACTGAACTTATCTTCCCTCCCAAACCCTAAACTTATTTATTACTTTTTTTTTTTAAAAACACTTAGCTTCTGTCTTGGAATCAAGTGTTGGCCCCAAGGCAGAAGAGTGGTAAGGGCTAAACAATGGGGGTTTAATGACTTGCTCAGGGTCACACAGCTGGGAAGTGTTTGAGGCCAGAATTGAACCTAGGACTTCCCGTCTCTAGACCTGACTCTCAATCCATGGAGCCACTCAGCTCCTCCCTTCTTTATTACTTTTGAAGGCAATACCTTCCTATTAGTTAACTCAATCTCTTAATCTGTGTCAACTTTGAATCCTTTATTGTTTCTACTTTCATGACATCTTTTATGTGTGCCCCCTTCTTTCTTTTGACACTGCCACCCTCTGGTACAGGCCCTCATCATCTTAAGCCTGGACTATGGTTGGCCTCCCTTTGAGTCTCTTTTTACTCCAATTCAGCTTCCATTTAGCTACCAAAGTGATTTTTCTAAAGTAAGTCTTATGATGACACCCTCCTATTAATTTAACTTTAGTGACTTCTTTTTACCTTCAACATCATATATAAAATCCTTTTTAACTCTTAAAACATGACCTTTTTCGGTCTCTCCAATCTTCTCATACTTTCCCTTCTATTACTCTTTGATATAGTGAAACTGGCCTCCTTATAGTTTGCACAAGATATTCTATCTCTGGGTTTTCATTGGCTGTCTGTCATGGATAGAATGCACTTTGCCTTCTAGCTTCTTTTAATTCTCAACTAAAATTTCACCTTTTACAAGAAACCTTCCTAGTCTTCCTTAATGTTGGTGTCTTACCTATGAAATGATCTCCAAACCATTGTCATTTTTGTGTCTCCCTCTATAGACTGTGAGCTCCTTGATAGCAAGGCCTTTTTTTGTCTTTGTGCTTATTAACAAAGTGCCTGGCACCTAATAAAGGCTTAATAAAAACACTGACTAATTGACCTTAGTGGTGACATATACTTTTCCCATTGTCCCACAACTAATAACATCTTCCTGATTTTGATAACATCCTGAACACATAGTAATACACAAGTAAAGAACACAATAGTAATACACGAATTAGGGAAAAAATTAATGCAAATAAATATAAGAATTAGCATGTTACTATCTTTAGTAGGTTTACTTTTCTTTTTTTCTCTAAGGTTTTAGCCTGGGCTTATCTGAGTTAAATTGGTAGTACTGACATGACCAAAGGGTAGTGATGACTTTTTTCTTACCTGAGTTGCAAGTTCTATAGAAATAAACAAATAATTTTCTATTTCATTCCTTATATTGAAAATAAAGAGGATCCAGATGGTTATATGGGAGGAAATTTTGGTTAAATTGTAAGAAGTTTCAATCTAGTTGGTAGTAGTTTAACATTTATTGTTCTTTTCTTTCTTCAAATTGTATTAGAGGGATGGTTTGTGTATAATGGAGAAAAAGTAGATGATCCCAGAAAGGAGAAGGAGGGTGAGATGGACTTCCCCTTCAGTCTTCTTCAACTATGCTTCTCCACTAACCCTGCCTTACTCCCCTCTAATTATTGATTAATGAGTGAACCTTTTCCCTCAGGGAAAGAGAGAAATTAGCTCTCTCCCCCTTCAATATGACAAGGAAGTCAATTTAAGATAACTGACACTTTATTCTAACAAACTGATGGTTAGGGATAATATAAATAAGATGTCTGTAGGTTGGAGGTTATAGGAACGAGGGTAAGGAAAGTCCCTATATGTCTAAAAATATCTTTCTCCCTCCCCCCAAAGTTGAGAGACCCAGGCTTGTCAGCCTGGTCTCTAAGAAGCTCAGGGTCTGGTGACCTCTGGTCTTAGCACAGCAGAGCCAGTATCCAGACTCAGGGTATCACAGTAGCTGTGTGAAATATTCAGATGCTGTTCTTTTTCTTCTCAGGTTTTGCCACAACTCTTGGTGTCTTTGGGGGGAAATGGTGATTAGGATCAATGAGGGATTTGTATGACTCAGGAGAGAAATCTCTGATCAGTCTGTCACCCATGGGATCATTTCTCTATCACAACATTATTTAATTCTATGGATATTTTCTTTGTAGAGATATTTTTTAGAGTTAATATTTGTCACCTCTGAGATGGGAAACTAAAAAGTGAAGAATCACAAAACACAAGGTTAAAAAACCCCAGTAGTCATCCTTATTTACTATATGAAGCAATTTGTGGTTAGTTTTGGTAGTTTTTGATGTGAACATTTTGTATGTGGGACCTGGACCTCTTCTTTTTTCTATAGAATAAGTAAGTGCCTGGTGAATTTCATGCACTATTCATTAAATTTTTTTTCTTTTTTTTGTTTATTCTGTCTCTCCAGATGTTCGGAGGAGAATTGAACTTATCCAAGATTTTGAAATGCCCACAGTTAGCACCACTGTTAAAGTGTCAAAAGATGGACAGTATATTTTAGCAACTGGTAAGTTTTACTATTTGATCTATCTAAATATGAGTGTTGAGAGTAGTCACTCTTAGGTATATTATAGTGATGCACAGTGTAAGGGTCAGAGTGTAAGGGGTTAAAATTAAAGGGTTGGACTAAATTCTTTTTTTTTTTTTAATTAGTTTATTTAGTCAATTTAGAACATTATTCCTTGGTTACAATAATCACATTATTTCCCTCCCTCCCCTCCACCCACCCTTCCCATAGCCCACACACAATTTCATTGGGTATTGCTTGTATCCTTGATCAGAACCTATTTCCATGTTGTTGATGTTTGCACTAGGATGTTCATTTAGTCTACATCCCCAACCATGTCCCTTCGATTCATGTATTCAAGCAATTGTTTTCCTTCAGTGTTTTTACTCCCATAGTGTTTTCTCTGTACGTGGATAGTGGTTTTTCTTGTAGATTCCTTCTAGTTGTTTAGGATCACTGCATTACCATTAATGGAGAAGTCCATTACATTCGATTGTACCACAGTGTATCAATCTCTGTGTACAATGTTTTCCTGGTTCTGCTCCTCTCACTCTGCATCAATTCCTGGAGGTTGTTCCAATCCCCATGGAATTCCTCCACTTTAGTATTCCTTTGAGCGCAATAGTATTCCATCACTAACATATACCACAATTTGTTTAACCATTCCCCAACTGAAGGGCATCCCCTCATTTTCTAATTTTTTGCTACCACAAAGAGCGCAGCTATGAATATTCTTGTACAAGTCTTTTTCCTTATTATCTCTTTGGGGTACAAACCCAGCAGTGCTATGGCTGGATCAAAGGGCAGACAGTCTTTTATCACCCTTTGGGCATAGTTCCAAATTACCCTCCAGAAAGGTTGTAACAATTCACAACTCCACCAGCAATGCATTAATGTCCCAACTTTGCCACATCCCCTCCAGCATTCATTACTTTCCTTTGCTGTCATGTTAGCCAATCTGCTAGGTGTGAGGTGATACCTCAGAGTTGTTTTGATTTGCATCTCTCTGATTATAAGAGATTTAGAACACTTTTTCATGTTGGACTAAATTCTTAAGAGTGGTTTCCAGGAATTATTTTACTCAATTCCAAATGATTTTTTATGGTAATTTATTTACAAAAAGAGAAAGTAGTAAGAAAATCAGAGAGAGTATATATTTACTGAGGTTGTCAGAACCTGGCAGGGCTTAAGAGGCCCCAGCAAAGGGGGCCCAGAGGTAAATTAAAACAAGAATTTTAGCCAGGAGGCCTCCTCCAAGATGAGGGGCCTCTCCGGAGGCTAGTATCTCCAGGACAAGGCCGGGAAAGGAGTCAGCCTTTTTCACTCACCCACATGGTAGTTCTAATCGAAAATAGGAAATAGTCCAAGGTCTTCAGCCAGTGCTCCTCTAGTGTCAAGTTGAAGGTGCAAGACCTTTCTCACAGGAAGTTCTTTTTCACTTTTTTTTTTAATACAAATTGTTAATGAAAATAAGCTTTATTACATCAAGTAATAAATACAAAGATGCACATAACAGTTTTAGTCATTTATCCAGATTTTTTAGTCATTCTATGGCAAACTCAAGACCCGAAATCTACAGTCTTTGAAAAGTAACTATCTGGGTTCTTAATTTTTCAGTAGGCGGATCAGTTCTCTGTATTTATAACTCATGCATTTAAATTCAAAGCACAAACAATCTTGCAAATGCTCACATACCAAAAACCAAAAAGTTCTTTTTTAAAGCAGGGTAGTAGCCCTAACCAGGAGATACCAAACTGTCAGGAAGAACAAGCATTTGGCATTGACTCATGAAAAAATCCTTAAGAGTTATTGGAGATTCTGGAAAAGGTGCAAAGAATGACAATTTGTGTGATGTTTTAAGTGTACTCAAAGGAAGAAAATCAAAGATTTGAGCAAGTTAGCAGGGCAGTAAGTATAGTTTGCAAGAACATAAGCAGAATTGTCTACATGCATTTTTCTGGAACTCAATGCTTAAAAAAAAAAAAGGTAACCTAGGTTGTTCCTAACTACTTATAATGTAAATCTTGACTGCAAAGTTGTCTTTTCTTCTATTCTTAGACAGTGGGGGTGGGGACGGGAGGAAGAAAAAGGGAAAGAACCTAAGCTTTTAGAACATTAAAAATATGGGATTCAGATGAATGTTTTGAAACTCACCAGAGGAATAAGTGTTACTCTTTCTTCTTCACAAAGAAATGGAAAACTTTGGAAATGAAGTGGGAGGCTAGGATCTTGTATTCCATTCAGTCTGCCAGGCATTCCCAGACTAATCCTCGAGCATGAATGATGCCTCATTTCAGCCTCTCCATGGTGCTTTTGCTTCCTGCATATGTGGGTCTCTTTCCCTAGTTCTTCGATGATAGCTAGAAGTTCTGCATATTTGCTTTGGGGTACCTGGCTGCTCCCTGTACCCTGGGTATAGCCTAGAGACGGGGGTCTGTAGTCATTGATCAGCTGCCAGTACTGGGTGGATGCTGCCATGCTAGTGGAAGGAGAGTGGACGCTCCCGCCCGCCGTTGCGAGGGACACGCCCCGGCATGTGGGCGTTCAAGTTGGGCTTGTAAAACATGCCTGGGGAGGCAAGCGGAGCCGCAGCTGCAGGTCCCGCGATGGAGTCGGAGGGAGCACGGGGCCACAGGAGCGCTGCTGCAGCGCCCGGGCTCCCCAGCCCACTTTTTCTTTACGGCTCCGCTGACTCCAGCGGCAAATATGGCCGTCCCTGCTCCCAACACCCACAGTGCAGTATAGCATCCATACATCACTGGCTGGGGCCTCCACAAAGTTTGGAGAGGGTGCCGCTGGAGGAGTGGCCCCCAGCCAACCCGCCGGCTGGCCCCTGCCCGCATGCAGCCCGCACCTTTTTCACTTTTAAAGTCCATTTCTTTCATCACTTCCTGTGCCTTCTTTCCACTTTACATGGACCAATTATAACTATAGTTTTGTTTAGGACTAGTCAATGAGTTCTGATTCATCATCCACTTTTGGGTATGTTTTCTTCATATGATAGGTAAACGGACATCTTAGGTTATGCTATTGCAAAAAGTAAAAATAGTAAAAAATTTTTTTCAATACTAGTGATGTGTTTCAAAGGCAAAAAAATGAGAAAAGAAGGAAAAAATCAGAATCTGTATGACATGTAGGAAGAAAATAAAATGTTAAAATTGTGTATATTTCATAATTATAGAGGTAAAATATAGGGACTAGTTTTCAAAAAATAAGATTCATTTCCTCTGACTTACCGTGATCCACAGTGTGAGTGCAAATAAGGCAGATAAAACGGTGTGAGTGCAAATGAGATAGACAAAGCAATAATACATTCAAGAAAATACAAAAAAATTAGTAAAGGCACAAAATGTTACAAAAGGCACATCGGGTTGATTTAGGTCACTAATACAGATTTTCATCTATATTAGTGTAGTACATATGTTGCCCTACAAGGCAAATTGTGCAAATACAAGGATCAATCAAATAAATTGCAACAAAATAGTACAAATCCAGCAATAAAGAAGTCCAATCACAATCAATATTCAAATACAATCAATGCAAGCAATTATTCACCATCAACAGAAGGTACTCATTTTATATGGCAGTAATGAATCCATGAGTCCATCTCAATTTTTATGGCTGTTGGTGTAGTTAATAGGATCTGGAATGGTCCGTCAGTTGACCCAGTACATTTGAAATTCTTTATGTACACACTATCACCTGGGTTTAAATCATGAAGCGAGAAATTAATGGGGCCTGCTTAAACAGCAGCTCCAGAATCATGGAGTTCTTTCAATTTTGTTTGTAATTTTCCGATATATGTAGCAGTGGTTGTATCCCCTCATAACAGTGAAAGTATAGGCAGGGGCAAATGGTTGTGCCTGAATAGGTGGATGTCCAAATAGCATCTCAAATGGTGAGATGTGTAAATCACCTCTGGGTCTGCTTCTGAGATAAAATAGGGCCAAAGGTAGAATTTCAGGCCACTTTAAATGAGCCTCTGCATAATTTGTCAATCATAGTTTTAAGTTCTTTATTCATTTGTTCAACTTGGCTGGAGCTCTAGGGATGATATAGCATATGAAATTTAGGAATTATCCCAAGACATGAATAAATTTGAGATAACACCGAATCGGTAAAACGAGTTCCTTTATCTGAATCAATATGTGCTGGCAGGTCAAAATGAGGAATAATTTCTTTCAAAAGGACTTCATCTATTTATTTATCCATTTATTTATTTAAAACCATTACCTTCCGTCTTGGAGTCAATATTGACTCCAAGGCAGAAGAGTGGTAAGGGCTAGGCAATGGGGGTTAAGTGACTTGCCCAGGGTCACACAGCTGGGAAGTGTCTGAGGCCAGATTTGAACCTAGGACGTCCCATCTCTAGGGCTGGTTCTCAATCCACTGAGCTACCCAGCTGTCCCCTCAAAAGGATTTTAGCAACAAAAGCCTTTGTGGCATGAGCAGTAGGAAATGCTTCAGGCCACCTGGTCAGTTGATTGATTATGACTAGACAAAATTTATACTGTCCAGCTTTTGGCAATAGAGATAAAGTCAATTTGTAGGTGCTCAAATGGTGTGTAAACAAGAGGAAGTCCACCAAAGGCTTTTCCTCGAAAGGCGCATTGATTAAAGGCCTGTCAGGTAGGATGAGCTGTACATACTTTGGAGGCAATTGTAGTTATTCCAGGAGCTATCCATATTCTTTTAAAAGAGTCTACAATGCCTTGGGTGCCAAAATGACCATGTTTATGAATAGAATGACAAATCTGGTTATAAAAAGCTCTAGGGAGTAAGGATTTGCCATCTGATGATACCCATACTCCATTTATCTGTTTTGTTTTAAATTTCTGCTTCCATTTTCCTACTTCCTTGTCATTATAAGAAAAGGATAGATCCAAAATCATCAGTAATTGTTAGTGGCATAATTAATTTAGGGCCTTCTAAGGCTGTTAGTTTTGCTGTGATACCTACTTGGTTATTTCCCCTGGAGACAGAGTCAGTGCCATGACAGCTATAGCTTGGGGGAGCTGGATGGCAGAAAGAAGTTCAGTAATAAGGTTTGCATGGGCAATACATTTTCCAGCTCATGTTAAGAATCCCCTCTGAAGCCATAGCATACCAATGGTGTGACACATGTCAAAGGCATAGTGGGAGTCTGTGTAAATTGTGACTCTTTTATCCTTTGCAGTGATACAGGCTTGTTTCAAAGCTGTGAGTTCTGGACCCTGTGTGCTTACATTTGAGGGCAATTAAGCTGACCACAGAGTTTCAAATTCAGTAACTACCACAGCTCCTGTATAGCACACATTCCTCATAAAAGAAGAACCATCTGTAAATAATATTAAATCTGAATAATCTAAAGGGGTGTCCAATAAATGATTAAGAAGTTTATCAACAGTGGACACTAAAGATGTACAATTGTGTAAAGGTTCTCTGGAAATTGTTAAATCAGGGAGCAAGGTTGCAGGATTAAGAACTCCACAGCGTTTTAGTGTGATATGTTCATTATTTAATAGGGTTATCTCATACCTAGTAATCCTTTGGTCCGTAAATGCCTGTGTCCTATGTCTTAATAACAATGGCTTGATCTTGGGTGGGTACATTATGGTCAGAGACTATCCCAATACCAGATGGGCAGATTTGGTTACCAGTAAAGCTATGGCAGCTACTCCTCTAAGGCATGGTGGTACTCCAGCTGCTGCTGGGTCAAGCTGGGCTGAATAATAGCCTACTGAGCTTTGAGCAGGTCCCAAAAGTTGATTTAGAACACCTGAAGCTACCCCTTTTTGTTCATGGAAATATAAGGGCATAATTTGGTATGCCTAGAGCAGGGGCAAACAGGATAGCTTGTTAATATGAGAGATGATTTTATTTTTCTCGCATTCTGTTAGAAAAGTATCGAGCAAATTCTCAACATCCTTATAGGATGGGTCATATTTATAAAAAATATCAGCCATCTTCTTGGTCACAACCAAAGGTTCTCATTCAAAGGAAGGTACATTATATTTCAGTTCTCTGATTTCTTGGGGAATAAAAGCAATATGGTGTCTTAGGGTCACTACATCCCCATTACATCCCATTTCGGCACTTCCCTTAAGGGGTAAAGACCTTCATAGCAGTCATCTGATGTCTGTGATTCCTTAGAATTTGACTGTGGGGATGCTGAGGCAACATGGGTAGGAATAGGTATGGTAGCAGAACGAAATTTCTTTGGAGTTGGGGCTGGTCGTGGGGTGAGAGAAAGGGCAGGAGAGGATGGGGGGTTAGAAGAAGGATCGGGGAGGTAAGATCAGCCAGGAGTTGCAGAGCATGAGAAAGATATTGCAGATTTTGAGAGAGAAGATATGTATACCTGATGTATACAAGAGGGGTGTCTCATCTCCATATCTGGAGAAAAAAGAATGTCCTCTATTTGTGGTTCAGGAACAGGCTCGCAAAATTCAGACTTGTTTTGGATGGGATCAGTATTTTTCATTAGGTCATGTAAGTGTTTGAAATATTTTGATTGAATTTTCCTGTTGGCCTGCATTTCTTTTTTTAATCTCTCATATAGAAGCATCTTTTGTCTTAAGAACGAAGATCAGAAAAATAAAATTTCCTAGTAGTACAAGGCGGAGGAGGGAATTTGGAATTTTACATGCTTCTAAGCAGATAAAATGCAAAAGGCTTTCATGCATGGTAGCATTTATGCTCCTTAGCATTTTGATCAAAAGAGGAAAAAATAATGTGTATTTTTATTGATTTATTTTTTAAATTATTATTATAAGGGGTTGGGGTAGAAGGTGAGAGTATTTAGCTTATTTATTTTATTTTTTATGATTTTATTTAAAAAAAGGGGGAAAATTTAAATTATTTATTGCTGCCATCTAGTGGCAGAAAACAACCACTGTAGCTAAGCAGGAAAAAGGAAAAAAAAAGAGAAAGGGGAAAAAAAGAAAAAAAATCAGTGCTCAATATTGACATCCAGTGGCCATAAGGCAGCACTACAACTGGGAGGGGTTAGGGGTGTAGTTAGGGGTGGTTTTCAAGGTAAGGGGTGTGGTTAGGGACTGCCAGTAACCAAAATGGAGGGTATAACTACAAAATTGGGCAGAGACTAAGAGATGGAAGTAAGGCAAATTTGGTAAAGCAAGGAGGGGTAGGAGTTAAGCTGAGGTGGTTAAAAGAGGGCTAGGTCCCTCCCAGCCAAGGCAAAGAACCTGGTGGAGCCTAGGAGACAATCAGCTGCCCAGTGGGGAAAGGGGCTTCTTTTCCACCCTGTCTGTGGAAAGAAGCTTAAATTCACCAACTGGAATGGGAATCATTGACTCATGATTCATGATAGTCTCCCTCCCCTTTTCTCTCCTCTCCTCAAATCCTATTTCCTTATTATTCATTTTTGTAATAGAGTAATCTTTTAAAACCCAAACCCCAAATCATATACCCATATAAACAAGTGATAAATCATTTGTTTTCTTCTGCTTTTCTTTTCCAATAGTTCTCTACATGTGGATAGCATTCACTCATACGTCATTTAGGATTGTCCTAGATCATTACATTGCCATGAGTAACAAAGCCTATTACATTTGATTGTCCCACAATGTTTCAGTTGCTATGTACAATGTTCTTCTGGTTCTGCTTAATTCTGCATCAGTTCATGTAGACTTTTCTGTTCTGAAAGAAGTCATCTGGTTCATCATTTCTTATAGCACGGTAGTATTGAATAGTATTTAAAAATGTTAAAAAAAATTTAAATACCCTTTAACAAACAGTGTCTTATTACTTACTCACAACAACCCTCTGAGATAAGTATTATTGTTTTCACTTTATAAAGAAGGGAATGAAGGTTCACACCTCTTCAGTGATCTGCTCTTGATCACACACCATTTGAGTGTTTAAAAGGTAGCTTTGATTCCAGTTCATCCCGACTCCAAATCTAGCATTCTAATTACTACATGATACCTAGAAAAATATTTTTTATCCCATTTTTAATGATGTAGAAAATCCATGAAAACATTTTTCTCCTTTATTTGTCCAGTTTTAATCTCATATGCAAACTTTCATTTTGATGTATGAATATCAGACACATGAATCTTTTCCAAAAGGAGACAGATCAAAGGTTATTTGAAGTAAAAAATCTGGGTGAAGAGATCAGGGCATCCGGTTTTTAAAAATGGTTGCCAAAATGCTTCATCTTTGTCCATTCAACTTAAAATATTGGGAATATCACTAAAAACATAAGAAAATCCCAAACTCTTACTTTTCATCTTAGAATAAATACTGATTCTAAGGCAGAAGAATGGTAAGGGATAGACAGTAGAAGTTAAGTGACTTGTATCATCAAAATATCATCTTATTACACCAGGGTCACAATGATATGAAGTGAGGCCAAATTTAAATTCAGAACCTCCCATCTCTAGGCCTATCTCTTAATACTCTGAACCCCATAGCTGCCCTGGGAATCTCATTTTTAAAAGCTTTACCTATCCTTTTCTAATATTCCATTATGGAGGATGGTCTTGATACCTTTTTAGATTATTCTCATGAACATTTTAAATATACAGGAAGGTAGATATGTATGTTGTTAATTCTTTTTTTTTTTAATTTTGAAAATTTTATTTAGTCAATTTAGAACATTATTCCTTGGTTACAAGAATCATATTCTTTCCCTCCCTCCCCTCCCCCCACCCCTTCCTGTAGCCAACATGCAACTCTACTAGGTTTTATATGTGTCCTTAATCAGAACCTGTTTCCATGTTGTTGATGTTTGCACTAGGATGATCATTTAGAGTCCCTCTCGAGCTATGTGATCTAGCAGTTGTTTTTCTTCAGTGTTTCTGCTCCCACAGTTTTTCCTCTGGATGCGGATAATGTTCTTTCTTGTAGATCCCTCTGAATTGTAGGATCACTGCATTGCCATTAATGGAGAAGTCTATTGCATTTGATTGTACCACAGTGTATCAGTCTCTTTGTATAATGTTCTCCTGTTTCTGCTCCTCTCAGTCTGCATCAATTCCTGGAGGTCATTCCAGTTCACGTGGAATTCCTCCACTTTATTATTCCTTTGAGCACAGTAGTATTTGATCACCAACATATACCATAATTTGTTCAGTCATTCCCCAATTGAAGGGCACCTTCTCATTTTCCATTTTTTTGCCACCACAAAGATTGCAGCTATGAATATTCTTGTACAGGTCTTTTTCCTTATTATCTCTGGGGTATAAACCCAGCAGTGTTATGGCTGGATCAAAGGGCAGGCAGTCTTTTATCGTCCTTTGGGCATAGTTCCAAATTACCCTCCAGAAAGGTTGTATCAATTCACAACTCTACCAGCAGTGCATTAATTTCCCATCTTTGCCATTATCCCCTCCAGCATTCATTACTTTCCTTTGCTGTTATGTTAGCCAGTCTTCTAGGTGTGAGGTGATACCTCAGAGTTGTTTTGATTTGCATCTCTGATTAGAAGAGATTTAGAAAAAGCACACTTTTTCATGTGCTTATTAATAGTTTTGATTTCTTTATCTAAAAATTGCCTATTCTTGTTCCTTGCCCATTTATCAATTGGAGAATAGCTTGATTTTTTTGTACAATTGATTTAGCTCTATAAATTTGAGTAGACTTTTGTCAGAGGTTTTTGTTATGAAGATTTTTTTGCCCAATTTGTTACTTCCCTTTTAATTTTAGTTGCATTGGTTTTGTTTGTACAAAACCTTTTTAATTTAATGTAATCAAAATTATTTAGTTTATATTTTGTGCTTTTTTTCTAACTCCTACTTGGTTTTAAAATTTTTCCTTTCCCATGTATACTGACATGTATACTATTCTGTGTTCACCTAATTTATGTATAGTTTCCTTCTTTACACTCAAGTCATTCCCCCATTCTGAGTTTATCTTGGTGTAGGCTGTTAGATGTTGATACAAACCTAATCTCTCCCATAGTGTCTTCCAATTTCCCCAGCAGTTTTTTACCAAATAATGGATCTGTGTTTTAGCCAGCACCAAATTGTTTTGATGACCACTGCTTTATAGTATAGTTTGAGATCTGGGACTGCAAGGCCTCCTTCCTTCATATTTTTTTTTCCATGATTTCCCTGGATATCCTTGATCTCTTGTTCTTCCAAATGAACTTTGTTATGGTTTTTTCTAAATCAGTAAAAAAGTTTTTTGGTAGTTCAATGGGTATGGCATTAAATAAGTAAATTAATTTGGGTAAGATTGTCATTTTTATTATGTTAGCTTGTCCTACCCACAAGCAATTACCTGGATAGAAGCTGTTGATTTTAATTTCTTTTTTCTTTTTCTGTTGTTTGCTCATATTTGCCCCTTCTTTTCCCCTGTAGTTTCTTGTAGTCTTGCTCCTCTCATTATGTGCTGGATCTGTGGGTTTGGGCTTTTCTGTCAGCCTTCACCCTTGGGGCTTAGTCAGCAAATTTCTCAGAGCAGTCTTTGGGTTGGGATGTTGGAGCTTGAACTTCTGTGCCCTCTGAAGGCTTGATAAGATCCCTGTGGAGTTGAACTTGCAGAACTGGATGTCCCTGAGACCAAAACCTCAGGAAGGGGGAGGGTGTAATATGGAGTGTCTCAGCTGAGCTTGGGCTGCCTTCTTTGAGGTTCTCCTCCAGCTGTCTCCCTGCCACCTGTGTTCAAAGCCCTCAGCATGGCACAGCTTTTCCCACAAGGTACTCCCTCTAGATTAGGGCCCTTGCTTGCCAATAGATTCTCCACTGCTGGAGGCTCAGTACTGTAGGTGGGGAAGGGGTCCTGGGACCTTCCTTCTTCCTTCCCCTTAAAACCCAGTGTTCTCGAATTAAAGCTTTTTGGGGACATACCTTTTAAGTTGAGTCCATCAGGTGGGTTCCTTAGCTCTGCCCTACTGTTAGTTTTGGTTTTCAGTTCCCTAGGAGCATTTTGTTTTTAATTAGTGAGGAAGGATTTTCAGAGGTCTGAATTTTCGTTGCCTCCACACCACCAATTTGACTCCCTGTGTTGTTAATTCTTTTTTTTTTTTTAAACCCTTACCTTCTGTCTTGGAGTCAGTACAGTGTATTGGCTCCAAGGCAGAAGTGTGGTAAGGGCTAGGCAATGGGGGGTCAAGTGACTTGTCCAGGGTCACACAGCTGGGAAGTGTCCGAGGCCAGATTTGAGCCTAGGACGTCCCATCTCTAGGGCTGGTTCTCAATCCAATGAGCTACCCAGCTGCCCCCTATGTGTTGTTAATTCTTGATTCTTTCTTGGAATGCCTTTTTTTGTTAGTAGTAATATTTCTTAGTTCTTTTTCCTTAAATTAATTTTGATTCCCTCTAGTTACCTTGAAAGTCAGTCTGTGCATTTATTAAACACTGTATTCCAGGTGTTTTGTAGTCATGTTCAGAGTCTGTATTTTGAAAATATAGTTGCATTTACTTGTATCATTAAGTAGTCTTTTATGGATTAATTTAGTTTTCACATATAGTATTTATTTCTGTAAATCATCTAACAATGAGAAACTACTAATTTTCTCATTCTTTTTCCAACTCTTTAAATTTTATAATTATTGTATAAGCTATATGCGTGTTACTATCATTTATTCTAGGTGCAATATTATTGAATCTTGTACCTCATTTGTAGGTCACATTATAGTTTACAGTACATTATTACTTTAGCCTCAGAAGAACCCTGTGAGATAGACAGTGAATATACTATTTCTTCCTCTTTTAGAATGTAGTTCTTTTCTGTAATATATCTTTTTGAATATAATCTGATCTTCATTTTCCTGGTGAAGAAATTGAGTTTGAGAATAGGTTGCCAAAGATCACATTTCTAGGAAGTAGCTGAACTAAAAAGATCCAGATTTTTTTTTAAGCCCTTACCATCCATCTTAGAATCATTATTGTGTATTGGTTCTAAGGCAGAAGAGTGGTTAAGGGCTAGGCAACAGAGGCTAAGTGACTTGTCCAGGGTCACATGGCTAGGAAGTGTCTGAGGCCAGGTTTGATCCCAGGACCTTCCATCTCTGGGCTTGACTCTCAATCCACTGAGCCACCCACCTGCCCTCAAGACCAGATCTTCTAACTCCTAGTTTTCTGTTTTCCCTACCATCTTAAGCTGCTTCTTGACAGTATCTGAATTCTGAATGAAAATGAAGATTGTTTACATTATGTGCTAGTTGGTATGAGTTATTTATTATTTTGCCATTTTCTTTATAAAAATTTATATATCATCTACATGGAATTTTAGGCTTTATTAAAGTTTCTTATAGTAGAACCTTGATGTTTGAATAATCTTTTCTTTTTCATTTTCAAGTGGAGATAAGTTGGAAAGAACATTAAAAAGGGGACTGACAACTCTCCAATTTTTGACACTCTTGAAATATCATAGTGATACAGATAATTTAAAACTGTAAATAAATCTCTATTAGCAAGTGGCATAAATTAAACTGATTTTAAGTTGCATGCCATGCAGAGGGAAGGAAATGGAACCAACTGCATGATAGCAGCAAGAGCTTTCCTTGAAGCACATGGGCCAAAGATGAAAGATTTCCAATGGCCTGTGGGGCAACAAAAGAAGGCATGTCAATTCAGAGAGTAAATAGTCTGCTTTTTAATAACAGGGAAGTTGACCTACCATTCCATAGGATGATTATATACCAATGCCATCATACTGTTATTTCTTAGCCATGAAATATATATATAGTTTGGTTTTCATATTATATTGATTTTTGTATCATAGGAACATATAAGCCACGAGTTCGATGTTATGACACCTATCAGTTATCCTTGAAATTTGAAAGATGCTTAGATTCAGACGGTGAGTGAAGTAATGACACTAATATTTCATATCTGCCCACACTGTTTGCTCTCCTGCTTGACTATCTTCAAAGGAGAGATTGTAAATCTTTCTGGTACTGGAGGAAGAGAAAGAAGGTATGGCTAAAGAATGGGAGCCATATTCTATTGGTTTGTTTTTATTTTTCTTTTCCAAAAGGGTTGAAAATTATTGGAGCTAAAATTAACAACTATAAGTAAATACTTTTTCAAAGTTCCTATTCTTTTGGTATGCCATGATTATGTAAGATGCTATTTCTTTAAAGTACAGTGAAATCCCCATTTCTGCTGAGCAGTTATCTTTAAAAATAATAAAGAACTAGAAGAATAACGAAAAGTCAGATGATCTAAACATGCCTATTTAATTGCCATCATAACTCATTGGGCAATTGAGAGTGCCATTTTTTTTTAAATCCTTACCTTCCATTTTGGAATCGATACTGTATATTGGTTCCAAGGCAGAAGAGTGGTAAGGGACAGGCAGTGGGGATTAAGTGACTTGCCCAAGGTCACACAGCTAGGAAGTATCTGAGGCTAGATTTGAACCCAGGACTCCCTGTCTCCAGGCCTGGTTCTCAATCCACTGAGCCTCCTTCCTGCCCCCTGAGAGGACCATTCTTTCAAATACTGTTAGACTTAGGAATCTAATTAGTTGGTGATAGGAATTTTTGAAATCTGTATGCTGTTCATTTTCTTTGGTATTTTATATCATGTATAAATGATTAAGTGGAAATTTCATTTTTATTCTATTATGGAAAAAGTGAGTTGGGAACCTATGGTTTCATAATTTCTGAGTCAAGACAGGTATAGCAAGCAAATATACATATAAATGCAAATATGTATGTAAAAAGCACATATATAAACACAAATTTATATTTGCACAATATGTAAAATACCAACAGCTTAAAAATTTATGTTTCACACATAATATTTGTATTATTATGGTATGACTGTGCACACATGATGAATACTGTATAATAGCTCTTAAAAGCTTCACTAAGGCTTCGAGGACACCTTGTATACATACCTACATATGTTTATGTTGTTTGCTTTTTGGATTCACAAAAGAAATAGTTTAGGATTTATATATTTTTCCTCTTGTTTTTCAGTTGTGACATTTGATATATTATCTGATGATTATTCAAAGGTATGTTTTAACAGCATTTTTTTTCATTTTTTCTTTCCAAAAACCTTACCTTCTATTTTAGAATCTAAGAACTAAGTGTTGGTTCCGAAACAGAAGAGTGGTAAGGGTCAGGCTGTTGTGTTTAAATGACTTGCCCAAGGTCACATAGCTAAAAGTGTCTGAGCTCAAATTTGAATCCAGGACCTCCCATCACTGGGAGCCTGACTCTATTCGCTTGAGCCACCTAGCTGCCCCTCCCTTCCTCTTAGCATTCATTTTTTAATGGTTATGCTTGGGTAGTATGTTGCAGAGGAAAGAGCATTCGGTTTTGGACATGTATGCAAACCCCATGTCTGTCACTTACCACTTTTATGCTGTGCAGAATTTTTTAATTGTTATAGGTCTAAAACTTTTGTTTCACCTATTTGATAAACATTTCTCCTCTATAATTGAAATAACTATATTGTTCTAATTTAATCCAATTTTCAAATTATTTTAGTGGCTAAATAATTGATTCAGTTGAAGTTTTAAAAAACAAGTTTTATTGGTACAATTTGTTTTTAACTTGGTAATTTTGAGGCACCTAGGTGTCTCAGTGGATAGAGTGCTGGGCATGGAGTCAGGAAGAACTGAGTACAAAGCCAGCCTTAGACATTGACTAGCTGTGTGACATGATAGAGAAAGACATAGCATACCACTCCAGTATCATTGCCAAGAAAACCCCTTGGACAGTATTGGTATAGTATATGGTCTATAGGGTCATGAAGAATTGTATATGACTGAACAATAATAAATTGTTTCCTGCTTAAAACAACTAAGCAAAAGTGATTGATATTGAGATTCATTTGAAAAGGTATATGATATATTGCATTCATAGCCATCTGCTTTTGTATTGAGTGCAAGAAAATATACTTCATTGTTTTGGGAACTATGATTGGTTATTCAACCCAAATGTGATTCTTTTATAACATATTTGTGGATATTTGTATAATTTATCATTTCACTATCTAGTTTTCCTAACAATCATTAGTGTATAATGATTCCCATGTGTGGTAACTTATTTCTAGTATATACTTTGTGTTATGTCTTTCTTTTGTTTATTTTTATTTTTAAAAAATTTGCTTAGTCCCACATGATTTTGTTAATTATTAATTTATAGCATATTTTGAAATATGACAGGGTAAGACCTATCATTAGTTTTTATTTTAATTCTCTCTACAGGTAATTATTCTCTTAGTTTTCCTCATGTATTTTATAATTTTACTTAATTCAATAAAATAGCACATTTGTAACTTAATGGGCTTATATGAAAATTATAAACTTATCGAGGAAATTTTTTCTACACATTTTTTACATTAAATTCACTTGACTAAATAGAGACTCAGTTTTTCCTTGTTTTTGTCAAAACTTTTTTAAAATTTGATTTTTTGTTTAGTTGTTTTCACTTTATGGGTTTTCTTGGCAGAGATACTGGTTTGTCAAGTCCTTTAGCTTATTTTAAAGATGAGGGAACTGAGGCAGCCAAGGTTAAGTGACTTGCCCTTTCCCAGGATAGCACACCCAGTAAGTGTCTGAGGCTGGATTCAAACTTGGGTCTTCCTGACTCCAGGCCCAGCACCCTTAAAAAACTAATCAAACAATTAAAAACTTGGGTTGTTGTTTCATCATTTTAGTTGTATTTGACTCCTGGTCACCCCCCATTTAGAGTTTTCTTGGCAAAGTGACAGGTGGTTTTGCCATTTTCTTCTCCAACTTGTTTTACAGATGAGGAAATGGAGGCAAACAGGGTAAAGTGACTTGATGAGGATTACATAGCTAGTAAGTGGCTGAGCCCAGATTTAAACTGTTTGATTAGTTTTTTAAGAGTGCTGGGCCTAGAGTCAGGAAGACCTAAGTTCAAATCCAACCTTAGACACTTACTAGATGTGACTTGATCAGGCTTATATAGTGCTTAAGAGGGAAATGCAAGGACTGGATTTGAAAGACTGTCTCAGGAGAAGAGGAGATGGTACCCAGATGCCATCAGAGGGATGGTATGGAACTTTCCAGCCAAGCTCAAAAGGGCAGCAGTTGGGAAGCCAAGGGTTCTTTTTCTCCATGATCTGAAGGGAGAGGGAACTACCCTTTGCTGTGAAGATTATACACATCTCTTAATTCTTTTGCCTGAGCAACAGAAGATCTTATCTTTCAATTGGTGACACCTTTAGGATAAAGACTTTTTCCCTTAGGGGAAACCCAGAGCTTATTCTAAAGAAGACTCCCTGGTTCAAACCCCTAAGATTAGCTGTACAGGGAAATAGTTAGGGATTTCTTCTTTCCCTCTGTCCTCATTACCTTTCAACTCTTTTTACCCAAATAAATAGACATCTTGATTTTTACTAGAGACTCAATCAGATTTAATGTGTTAGGAGGGGAATTTCAAAGAACATCATTTAAAGAAGGACTGAGGGGAATTTTACTTAGCCTTTCAGTCCAGTCAGATGTGACTCCATCGTTAACAGCACTGCTTGGGGAATGGGAGGAAGAAAGTGGAGCTACCTTATATTTATTCCCCAAGTATCTGCCAACTTTCGTTCCTTCTCAATTTCCCCACTAATATAATAGCTAATAAGTGGCTGAGGCTAGATTTAAACTCAGAAGATGACTCCAGACCCACATTGTCCACAATGCCACTTATTTGCCCATTACTATTTTAGGCCCATTTTTATATCTCAAAAATTTAATACCTCTTATGTGGAGTGGAATTCTGGGGAGATTCATACCCCCAGAAATCATTCTAATGAGCGGACAGAAGACTTGATAAGATGCTGGTGGAGAAAACAGTGGACAGCGGCGGGGAGAAGGGGAGGTGCGGGGGAGAAAGAGAGGAAAAGTGATTTTGCTCACACAAGTGCCTTGCTTGGGACAAAAATGTTCTCTCTCCTAGGTCTAATAACAGATACCTCCCCCCAACTCCCATCAATCAATCAATTAATTAAAATATTTTTCCATGTTTACATGATTCATGTTCTTTATTTCCCCTTCCTTCCCCTCCCAGAGCCGATGAGCAATTCCAATGGGTTTTACATGTATCATTGTTCTAAACCTATTTCCATATTATTAATATTTGCAATAGAGAGATCAGTTAGAGTCTACATCCCCAGTCATATCCCTGTCAACTCATGTGATCAAGCAATTGTTTTTCTTCTGTGTTTCTACTCTCACAGTTCTTTCTCTGGATGTGGATAGTTTTTTTTTCTCATAAGTCCCTCAGAATTGTCCTGGATCATTGCATTGCTCTTAGTAGAAAAGTTTATTACATTCGATTGTGCCACAGTGTATCTGTCTCTATGTATAATGTTCTGGTTCTGCTCCTTTCACTCTGCATCAATTCCTGGAGGTCTTTCCAGTTCACATAGAATTTTTCCAGTTCATCATTCCTTTCAGGATTTCCTGGGTCCTAATCTTTATTCTAAAGTTTAGCTTCTTGTAACTACTTCTACCTATTTCTATGGAATCTCAATTACAAATCATCAAAAAAATATCACCTGTCTAAAGCTATCACTTATTCAATTCTAACCTTTCTCTACTTGTCAACTTGCTTATTTGGGAAATAAAAACTTTCCATCTTGCAATTTGCATCCTGTGCTGATCATAGGAATTTGTCACAAAAGAAAGGCAGGGGAAATGATCTTTAACTGTCCTTACAGTTCTTTCAAGGACACAGAATGAGTAGGTCAGGACTATCTGACTTCATGTATAGGTCAGAGTTATTGCTTTCTCATGCCATAACTGTTTCACTCAGGGACCATCAGAATCCAGTGTGCCATACCAAGTCAGAATGATCCTACCTCAGTTTCAGACTGAGATTGTCCTCATGACTTCCTATAAGGATTTTCACTTGTCCTCTGAGTATCTTCTTGTTCTCTTCCAATGGTGGTTCATTTATCAGACAGCCATACTTGAATTCCAAGCTCACTGTAATATTAAGTGTGATTCCCATAAACCTTTTGTCTTAAATGCCAAAAATCCTACTCATTATAGTTGAGAGAAAGCCTGTTCTCTTAGTATTCTAATTTCATTCTTTGTTCCATAATTTCAAACAAGCTTCCTGCTTACTTGTTTAATTATTCAAATGGTTTCCAATAATATTATTTCAAGTTCATCTAGAATTGAATGTTGTTCTCCTTTAACTTCTTCATATAGTAAATGCCAATTCTGTATCTCTATTATTCAGGGGAGGCATAGAGTGAGGGAGCACTGTCTGGAGAGGCCTCTCAGAAACAATGTCCTCAAAGGCTGGGAGGGCAGGGAGAGAGAAAGAGAAAGAGAGTGGACCACTGTCTAGAGAGACCTTTCAGAAACAGTGGTCTTTAATGTTCAAATTTACAGGAATCCAACACAATGCTTTCTCCTCTTTCCCACCTTCTGAGTGTTACATAATGCATTTATGTGTTATATTTCTTTATCTTGTTCTGTCCTCCTTAAGTTTTCCCAATGCTTCCAATTCCCAAGAATATGGGAATATTCCTTAAGTTTGCAATTTTCTCAGTTAAGTTAAAATTTATGCCTGTCCAAGATTTTTCAGGCTGTAACATTTCTTAGGCTTCTAAGATTTAAATTAAATGTCCAATACTTCCAAAGTATTATATTTTATAACATTTATCTGACAAAATAGAGCTACATGACTAAGTTTTCTACCTGCTCAAAAATCCCAAGTCCACCAAAACTGCCACAGGAAGGAAAGAGAGCAAGAAATGGAACTACACCAATTTATATCCTGTCAGCATCAGCACGTAATGACAGGAAGTGAATAGGGTGCTGGGAATTGTAGTTTTGCTGGGAATGATAGTTTTTCTGGGGATTGTAGTTTTAGGGTAACAGATTCTTATTAAACAACCCCCCCCAAGATCCTTTGGAAAACTAGTCTCCCCAAATGATCTTGTAAATATAACCAACTTATAAATTTTGTTATGTATATTTCTTTTGGTAGAATGTGAGCTCTTTGAGAGATGAGATTGTTTTTTTTTTTTGTGTGTGTGTGTATATGTATCTTGAGCATTTAGCACATTTCCTGGCTAGGTGCTGAATAAATACTTGTTGATTGATGGATAGATTATAGAAACTTTATAGAAACGTCTGGCATATGGTATACCAATTTAAGAGTATGCTAATTGGTAATAATATTTAACTTAATATTGTATTACTAAGTGATTACTATATGCAATGAATAGTTCTAGGTGGTTAATGGTTAAAATTTTGCCTAGAGGCCTAAAAAATGAATTCTTTGGTTATATTTTTCAGATTGTCTTCCTACACAATGACAGATATATTGAATTTCATTCACAACAAGGTTTTTATTATAAAACCAGAATACCTAAGTTTGGAAGGGATTTTTCTTATCACTATCCATCCTGCGATTTGTACTTCGTTGGTGCAAGGTATTAAATATGATATTATGGGCTTCCTCTACTCTATCCTTCATTAGTAGTTACCCAAATATATGTTAGTTAATTGACTGTTTTTCTTAATATTAAAAATAGAAGACTATATATCATGGTAAAATCAAGTCATACTGAAGGTGGGTATTATGTAGGATGAGCTTTGTTCCTGAGAAGTAAGGAAATGGGTCTTCAGGAGAAAAAGTCAATTCAGCAGAAACAGTTTTCAGAGATAGTGCTATTTTACTTTTGAGAAATATTTAACAGTGTACACTTAACTGTTCTTTGAATCTTATTTTCAGAAGTACGTACATATTTGCTTTTCTTCTACTCCTCACTGCCTTTTTGAATTCTTCTGGTTTCCTTTGTGACTGAGGTGATAATATTTTTTGTACATTAACATTTCAGTCTTTGGTTGGTGAAATTATTGGTTCCTAGTGGGGATTGGACTCATGACTTTAATTAGCATGATGTTCTAATCAGTTGAGCCAGCCAGATTCACAGTATGATAAGGTCACAACATATGCTCATCTCACTTTCTTAAACTCTTTGTCCTTTGGTTTCTCCCTTCCTCCCTCCTATCCTTCCTCCTCCCTTCTTACTTTCTCCTTCCTTCTTCCTCCCTCCTTTCCTTTCTCCTCCCTTCCCCCTTCCCTCTCTCCTTTTCTGCTTCCTTTCTTGCCTCCCCAAAGAACTGATTGTGTTCTGACTTTCAGTTTAGTTTTTAAAGTGCTGCATAAATTAAAAAAAAAAATCTTTTTTGTATAAGCAAATTCACAGGAAGTAGTAATTAAACTTTCCAGAGTTTAGTATTAATTTTTGATGAAGGGGATGCCATGAAGGCATTGTGATGGTTAAAGGTTTTTTTACATTTTATAATTTTTTTTTTTACATTTTACCATTTTACAATTAGTTTTTAAATTTTGTAGATTTTATTTTCCAAAAGAGTAACTTTAGTTTTTCTTCCATAGCTCTGAAGTATACCGGTTAAATTTAGAACAAGGACGGTATCTGAATCCTCTCCAAACAGATTCAGCGTGAGTATTTCTCCAGTTTGTGTAATACTTTGTTTCAAACTCTAGAGGGAGCCAAATGCTAAACTTATGTTAGAAAGCAGAATTGGAATTTAGTGTACCTAAAGGAAAGGACCTGAGATTCCTTAGATATAGGAACTCCCTACATCAGCATAGATTGCAGTCCATCTATAATTAGTCTTAAAGAATTGCTTGATATTCACAGAAGTTAAATGAATTACCGATATCCATAAAGCCAGAGTCTATACCTACACAATAAGTGTTAAAGGTAGAATTTATTTGATTCCAGGTCTTTTGGGACTCTGTACATTATGAAATATTGCCACATATTTAAAGGAAGATATTACCATTGGGAATTTAAAAAATGACTTTCTATTTAAACAAAAACCAAAATTTCTTCTAAAAATATAGTGTTATTTCTTACAAGTTTTAATTTTTATTTATTTTTTATTTATTTTATTTTATTTTTATAAAAATTCTTACCTTCTGTCTTGGAACCAATATGGTGAATTGGTTCCAAGGCATAAGAGTGGTAATAGCTAGGCAATGGGGGTCAAGTGACTTGTGTAAGGGGTAAATTTAGGGGTTTTTGACTAATATATTATCCTTACAGTTGCCAGGGATTAATTCAAATCCCAATAAAAATATTCAAGTCAGTTTGCGAATTTTATGGTGGTTTATATAGAGGGAAACAATTAAGAAGAAGAGAGAGGGAAAAGGGTATAAGATTTCTCTGGCCTAGCCTGAACCAAGGGGAGTTCGGAGACCTTCCAGCTACGAGGCCTCCTCTGAGATGAGGAGCCTCCTAGGAGGAGAGCGTTTTTAGGAAAGGTAAAGGAAAAAAAGGAATTAGACTAAACTCCGAGAGAGCTCAGGGAAGACGCCTCATCTGAACTATGCTACTAAGCTTCTTCCAGGCACTGTATCAAGGATGCTCACCGCCAAACCCAAAGAATAGCTGCAGCCATGCTAAGATGCCTCCGTTGCCCAATGAGAGCCAGAGCCACCTCCCTGCAAAAAGAGCCTGGAGAGAGGAAGTGACGCAAAATATATAGACTGTTTTTTACATCACTTCCTGTATCTCACGTGTACCAAAGCTTGACTTAAGACAGTCCAGGGGGTCTGGCAGTTGTTTCTGATTTGTCATTTGCTAGCACATGTCTGTCATAGGCTATCCTTCTCAACACTTAATCCTTAAGTAGGGGTATAGACATTCCTGTTTGTTAGACCAAGCAGGGTAGAATAAATCTAAAATTCACAATCCCCCCTGATGATGATTGGGGGACTAGTCTCCCCAATTGATCACTAAACATAATCATCCTGCACCTCTAAATTCTTCTAACTGCAGGTGCATACAAAATTTCACCTTCTAAGAGGAAGCTACAGTAGTTAGATAGAAGAGGGGAATAGGAGAGAATAAGACAGCAAGACCAATGTTTGCTGGGCGCATTGATAAAAACCAGTTAGGGCAGTCCCCTTTTGGCATAAGAGTATACATTCAAATAAATGTTCAATCAAACTTCAGTTCAATCAACCACACCCAGAGTTCATTCTGGATCTTCTTGATGTAGTATAGGTTTTCTGGCATCTTTCTACAACAGTTCATTCTCTGAATTTAGGAGTTATCAAGCTTCTTTCCTTGAAGATCTTTCTCGAACAAAAATTTTAAAATCTTGAATTTTTATTAAAATATACTTGCCCAGGGTCACACAGCTGAAAAGTGTCTGAGGCCAGATTTGAACCTAGGACCTCCCATTTCTAGGCCTGGCTCTCAATCCACTGAGCCACCCAACTGCCCCTGAGTTCTAATTTTTGAAAGAAGTTTAATATAGTAAAAAATACCAGAAAAACTTTTTTCACATTATCCATAATTATCTGGATGACCCTGATTACTTCATGGAAGGAATTTTACATTTTTACTTTGTTACTAAACTTGGTTTGTAGAGGCACCTAATAGATTTAAGGATAGAAGAAACTTTAGAACTTACCTAGTTCATATTGTTTACATCATAATTGAGGAAATTGAGACTTAAAGCCATGTGACAATTTACTTAAGGACCCACAGATAGAAAATAACAGAGTGAGAATTTAAATTCAGACTCAAGATCCAGTATTGTTTATGAGGGAATAAGCATTTTGGAAGGACTATATACTGTAATTTCAAAATGTGAATAATAGAAGTCTCTTTTTGAAAACTTCCTTTGAGTGAGCAGCCAGGTAGCTCAATGGATAGAGACCGAGGCCTGGAAATGGGATGTCCTTGGTTCAAATCATAACTCCTATACTTCCTAGCTTTGTGACCCTGGGCAAGTTCACTTAAACCCCTTTGCCTAGCTTTTACCACTCTTCTGCTTTGGAATTAATACACAGTATTGATTCTAAGATGGAAATTAAGAATTAAAAAAAAAAACTACTTTGTGAGAGTTTTAAAATGAAGGGAATGAAATAGAAATGAAAAAGACAAGTAAGTTATTATTTTCTATCTGATAAGAACTTTCAGCCCCATCTTGACTTGATCATCTGTTTGATACTTAAACTCTCTTTTAAAGATTTGCATTTCAAGAATATATTATTTGATTAACAAAAAGCTATATACTCCATGCAGATGTGATACTTTCAGCATAGGATTAAGTCAGTCATTTCATTGTCTTTAGAATAAGATCATAAGAATATAAAGTAAAAAAAAAGAGGCTTTTAGATTATATTTTATACCTCCTTCATTTTGCAGAGAAGGTAACTGAATACCAGAGAAATTAAATAGCTTCTGAAAAATTCCATCTATTTAAGGAAAAGTGATAAGTTTTGAATATGGGTTTGGTTACTCTTAATTTAGTAATTTTTCCTTACACCACAGTGTCTTTTTTTAATAACTTTAATCTGGAAGTCTTCTTTCTCCTCCATGATCTCATGAAATGTTGAACATTTTCATGTCATTTACAACTTCATATTTTATTATATCTTCATATTTGGAGAAAATATGGAGTAAAAAACAAAATGCTTTTCTAGCAATGAGAAGAATTTGGTTTTCTGAGCCTTCTTTGTTCTAAAAAGGAAGGCCACCAGCATGTCAGTGAACTTTATTCTGATTCTACTTTTTCATTTGTAAATAAGTGTAATACTTCAAACTTCCTTCATCCCAAAGAATTTTTATTTTTGTTTCCAGTCTTTTAGAGGCTTCATGTGCCCTTAAATGGAGCATTAACAGTCATTTTTTCCTTTATTATTGTAGGGAGAACAATGTTTGTGACATAAATTCCATGCATGGTTTGTTTGCCACAGGTACAATAGAGGTAAGCAGTTCACTATTTTTTTTTTTAAAGAAATACTGTATGACTATGTAGGGAACCTTTGTAGAATGTCTGCCAGTACTATTGATGCATAGTCTCATTCACTGTTACAAAGCAAATGAAAGTTTTCTTGGTTCATACGTATCCTGAAAGTTCCCACATATATATTCACATAGAGGAGTGATTGAGAGAGAGAGAATGTGTGTGTGTGCACATATGTACATATGTGTGTTTCAGATATCAAAGTAAATGAAATACAGGGTAAAAAAGAGGTTAGTTACATGCCAGTAGTTATTTCATTAGAGATTTTGAGAACAGCACTGAAAGCACAGAAGCTTTTCTTTCATGATGAAAGTAGTCTTGTTCAGACAGAGACTTCATAGTTATTTAGATTCTTTAATTCTGAAGGATCAAATATATAATTCATAAAGTGGATCAGGCAATATTAAAATGGGCTTTTAAAAATCTTTCCCAAAATCATATTTTAAAAAATATTAGGAACCTGCATTTTTTAATTTGATTTGTAAAAAAGCTTTTGTAACAATCACCTCATGATGTAGCTACTGTATTTATTCCCATTTTACAGATCAGGAAACATTTAGAAAAGCAGTATCATAGATTTAGAGCTAGAAAGGAGTTTTAGCCCAGAGAGAATATATGACTTGCCATGGGTCTCTCAGGTAGTAAATAGAACAACTAAAATTTGAAGTCAGGACTTCAGACTCAGATCTCCTGATCTTGTGATCGGTATTTGTTCTGTAACTTATTGTTTCTAGATGATATTACCTTGTCAAACACAATGCAGTAAGTAATGTAATTTTTATTTCTGTCAGTGTGCAAAAAGACTATTTTATTAGTAAATACTTGAATTTAGACCATCAGTAGGCAGAAGAAAATATATCTTTTTTGTTTACTTTCACAAATATGCATATTTTCTTCCTAATTTTGGATCTTTTGTTCTTATAATTTTGGAATCTTCAAAATGTGTATAATAATTTCATTACTTTCCTCATAAGGTTTTGAGGAAAATGAAAATCCATTAAAAACTTTAAAATCTTATAGAAATGTTAATTAAAAGTACTTCCAGAATGAGAAGCTTCTTTCTCTTTTCCTTATGTGACTTTCTTGGCAAGTTTTAACCTTTCTTGTTAATTAGTTTTTATCTTGCTCACTGTATATCATGTGAATATTTTTGGGTATTTTTGGAAGGGGTAGTGTTTATGATAGATAGTCTCTGAAGTGTATTTGTTATCACTCAATAAGACAAGATATATTTTTAAATAGAAGTTTGTTTCTCCTCTTTAGGGTAGAGTTGAATGCTGGGACCCTAGAACTAGAAATCGGGTTGGCATCTTGGACTGTGCTTTAAGCAGTGTCACAGCTGATACAGTGTAAGTAAAAGAAAGTGACCTGAATTTTTAGACAAATTAGTCTTTGGCTTCACCAATGCAGTGTATTCTAAGATAAAGCAAAATAGTACATAGTAAAATCCTTATAAATATTCCAAGTCTAAAGGTGTCAGATATAATAGATTCATTTATTTTTTTAAAAAGAACTTCTGTTATTGAACTATACTAATTTGAGATAGCGTCAACAAAAAATCTACAGTAGAAGCTCTATAAAGTACTTTACAGGACTTCCTAGGTGGTTATAAAGAAATTTCTAAAATAAAACATATTTAGAAATGGCATTCCTACTCTGTAGCATTTTGAAATTAAAAGTGAGTTATAGTGGAATGGATTATTTCAGGAATTAGTAGGATCCTCATTACTGAATGTTTTTAGTGGAACCTTGATGACCGCTTGTCAGGAATGATGTTATCAGTATTTCTTTTTGAGTATCAATTGGAATAGAATATCCTCTAATAACATTCATTGTAATGTAGTTTTACCTGTGTGTTTTGTTATTATTTAAAGAAACCATTTTTAATTGAAATTATTATAACTAAAAGTTTCCTCTTATTAAACTTTAGAGGAGTTGCTGTATGTGAGGAAGGAAAAATGGTGCTTTATTTACATGCCACTTTTTGTTTGTATAAATGTGTTTTCTTTTGAAACTAGAATTACTTAGCAGAATGAATGAATGAATGGTATCTAAATATATATTTAATTTCCTATTTGACTTGAATCCCAGAGTTGCAAGGGTCCTGCCTGATCATTTTGTCCAAATCATACCAAAATCATTAGTTTTGTCTCCAAAAGTCTTTGCAGACTGTTCTTTAAAGGTTATCTCCTCTACTAGTAATGCTTTATGTAGAGCTGTCCAGCTAAAACTAATTTAGGGGTAGCTGAAAAATAGGATTCATCTTTTGAATTTCAGCCATTAAAAAAGCAAATTTTGCAATACACAACTGCTACAGGTTACCTTAGACTCTTTTTAAAAAGAACTCATATTTGGTTTAAAATTAATACTTGATATCAATTCTAAGACAGGAGTGGTAAGGGCTAGGCATTTTGAGATTAAGTGATTTGTCTAGGGTCACACAGCTAGGAGGTATCTGAGGCCAGATATGATCCCAGGTCCTCCTGACTCCAGGCCTGGCACTCTTGTTCTATCTAGATGCCCAACTACCCCCCCCCCCCTTTTTCACACTTCAGATTCTTAAAAATTTTTTTTTTCAATTTCATATGGAAACAATTTTAGAAACGTTTTTTCTGACATTTTGTGATTCAAATTCTCTCCTTCCCTTATCTCCTCGAGAAGGTAAGTAGTCTGAAATTAGTTATAACAGTGCTTTCGTAAAAATATATATTTCTATAATCCTCATGTGACAAAATATGTCACACATGCAATAAAAAACTCAAGAAGGAAATATGGTATACTTTGATCTGTAGTTAGACTCCAGCAGATCCTTCTTTGGCTGTGGATAGCAATTTTTATCTTGAGGCCCTTGGGGTTATCTTGGAACCTTGTTTTACTGATAATAGTTTAAACCTCCTATCTTTTATTTTTAATTTTTATTATCATGTAAAACACAATTCCATGTTGGTCATTGTTGTAAGAGCACACTCAAAACTAACCAAAGCCCCTCAAATAAAGCTATAAATGCACTGATGTGAAAGATGACCCCAATAATTCTTTCTCTGGAGGTCGTTAGCATGCCCTACCTTTCAGGATTCTCTCAGCATTTCTGAGTAGCCAAGTTTTCAGTTGATCATCATACAATATTGCTGTTACTGTGTACAGTGTTCTCCCAATTCTACATCAGTTCCTGCAGATCTTTCCAGCTTTTTCTGAAATAATCTTATTATTTCCTATAGCACAATAATATTCCATCACCATCATGTACCACAACTTATTCAGCCATTCCCCAATTGATGGACATCCCTCAATTTCCAATTCTTTGCCACCACAAAAAAGAGCAGCCATAAATAATTTTGTACAAGTAGATCCTTTCTCCCTATTTATTATCTCTTTGAGATATAGAGAAAGTGGTGTGGTATTACTGGATCAAAGGATATGCAGTTTTGTATCCTTTTCAGTATAGTTCCAAATTGCCCTACACAGTGGTTGGATTAGTTCACAAGTCTACTAACAGTGTATTAGTGTTCCAATTTTCTCACACTCCCTCCAACATTTATAGTTTTCCATTTCTGTCATATTAACTAATCTAATAGGTATGAGGCAGTACCTCAAAAGTGATTTAGAGTATTTTTTATTATAGCTGTAGATAACCATGCTGTCTTCATATGAAAAATTCTTGTTCCTATCTTTCGATTATTTATCAACTGGATTATGAGTTGTATTCTTATAAATCTAACTTAATTTTCTATGTTTGAAAAATGAAACCTTTATTCAAAGTTTGTTTTTACAAAAATTTTTTTGTTTTGTTTTTGCTAGGCTGTTGTTACTTTAAATTATTTTCCTGATTCTGCTGATTTCATTCTTTATCAGTTTATAAAGGTCCTCAAAATTATTCATATTTATAACACTCATTTTAAATAAGTTGTTCTTATGGTTCTGGTTACTTCACTCCACATTGGCTCATAAATATTTTCATGTCCTTTTAAAATGACCTCTTTTCTCATATTTCTAGTACAATAACTCCATCACTTATTCTACATTCCTTATTCTACCACTACATCTTATTCTACCATTCCTCAGTTGTTGAATATCCTCTTAGTTTCCAGTTTTTTGCCACCACAAAAGGAAATGCTGAAAATATTTCTGTACATCTGAGACCTTTTCCTTTTATTGCTTATGGATAAAAGTCTACCAGTGATAAAGCTAGGTCAAAGTTAGTAACCTATTTAGGAAGAGCAATATATTTAGGAACATATATTTTTGGTTTTAATTCCAAATTGCTTTCCAGAATGGTTGTACCTATTCACAGGTTTACTAACCATGCATCATTATGCCTATTTTCTAAGTGCCCCTTTAGCCTTTGTCCTTTTTCTTTTTTGTCATCTTTGCAGCTCTTATGGGCATGAAGTGGCATTTCAGAATTACTTTACTTTACATTTCTCTAACTAGGAGTCATTTGGTGCTTTTTTTCCCATACATGTGTAACTTGGATTTCTTCCCTTGAGAACTATGTGCTTTTTTCCTTAGACCATTTAGACTATCAGTTGTTGAACATCTCTTTTTCTTATAAATTAGTTCCTTCTATTGGGCAGCTTGGTGGTACTAGGTAGAGTTCTGGGCCTGGAGTCAGGAAGACTCATCTTCCTGAGTTCAATTCTGACTTCACATATTTAACTCTTTATGTGACCTGGGTAAGTCACCCAGTCCTGTTACCTTAGTTTCCTTATTTGTAAAATAAGCTGGAGAAGGAAATGACAGACCCACTCTCTGTCAAGAAAATCCAAAAAATGTCTCGAAAGTTAGACATGACTGAAAAATGACTGAACACAGAAGTTCCTTATATATTTTGGAAATGAGATCTATATCAGAGAAATTTTCTATAAAGATTTTTTTCCCAACAGCGTTGGTTTTTTTTTTTTTTGTGCAAAAATGATTTTTAAAAGTTTCATATAATCTAAATTATCCATTTTATCTTCTAGGATCTTATTTAATCTTTTTTAATTAGGAACTTTTCTACTCTCCATCGACTTGTGTTATGATTAAAATTAGTTTCTCTGCTAAAAGTATTATATTTTATGAGGTTTATTAAAGATTAAGAAATAAAATACAAAATAAGAAAGCATGTGCAACCTACACTTTGCCTGCTTGGTAGAGAGCCGCGTGTGCCCAGAAGCGGAAGACGAGAGAGAGCACGAGTAGCCGGGGAGCCCCTTTAAATAATAATTTGTGATCTTGCACTCAGGTGAAATTCAGGAATATTATAGGGCAATCTGGGAACTAGCAAGGACTTCTGGGGATTGAAGTCTAGGGTTCAAATCTCCATTTTACATTTCACCGTTTGATCATTTGGGAAAAGTTTTCCCCAAAAAGGATCATGAAAACATAATCAACTTAAAGATTACAATAATTTGAGGATAAGAGGGAAAAAGAACAAAACCAATAATTGCTAGACATATCAACAAAAAACCAGTTAGGGGGCAGTCCCCTTTGGCATGAAAGTATACATACAAATAAATGTTCAATCAACCACATCCAAAGTTCATTCTTGATCTTCTCATGCAGATTGTGGTCTGGAGGCATCTTCATGATGTCTTCTCCAAACAGTTCAGGTTCTAGATTCGGAGAAGTGGCATGTTTCTTAACCTAAAATTCTTCTCAAAAGGAATTTAAATTTTACAATTTAAAATAATAATATTTTTACATTTCCCCGTTAAGAGGGTGATTGAAAAACACAGGGATCACTTAGGGATGCATAGCTGAGTTATGAGGTATATGAATCAATTGGCAAGAGAAATTAAAAAAGACATCAGAAAAATCCAAATAAAAAATAATTTCTGGATGAAAATATAGACTATCAAAGTCTTAATGTGTAAAAATTCCAAGTAAAGAAAGGAAAAGTAAATCTCTAACGGTCCTTGAATCAGGGCCCAGTTAAAATGATCTAAGCAATGATGCTTTTACCCAGTCAGTAGCCAGGACTACAGAAAGTTTACCACACTATGAAAGACAGAAAAGGGACTAGATTATAGAAGCCAAGTAGGAGCCAAGTTTAGGATACTTGTCTGAAAGTATTTTCAGAGTGAGTGTGGCTACAAGGAAGGCCTATGTCTTAACATATGTTAAGTGTCGCAACCTTGAGTCTTCACTAGTTTCAAGGCCTTTGTATTGGCTTAGAAGTGTATCAATCCATCCTGGATTGGTTTATCTTTGGCCCTGTGCAATGACTCTTTTGTATATTTTGTCCTGGAATCAGACAGAATCATTAAGCAAAGTCCCATAATTTTTTTTTAAACCCTTACCTTTTATCTTGGAGTCAATACTGTGTATTGGCTGCAAGGCAGAATAGTGGTAAGGGCTAGGCAATGGGGGTCAAGTGACTTGCCCAGGGTCACACAGCTGGGAAGTGTCTGAGGCCAGATTTGAACCTAGGACCTCCCGTCTCTAAGCCTGGCTCCCTATAATTGTTTTTTAAACAATTAGTGGCATCATTTTTATGGTCTTAAGCTTTTGGGGGCATGCATTGACATTATAGGAAATGTACTTTAAACTTATATTACTGCAAAATCAAAAAGTTAAGGAAAACTTTAATAATGGTGACATGTGGTTGAAATATAAAAAGGAGAGAGAAAAAAACTGAAATAGTATATTGCACATGCAAGAAAATATAATAAAAGTGTTTAAAAATAAAAATATAGCTTATAATCATTGACACACTGTGTCAACTAAGAAAATATAGAATACAAGGCTTTTTCACCAAAAATGAGATCCATTTCCTCTTCATATCTGACCATTATCCACTATGAGTACAAGCAAATGAATTTCAAAAGGTAACATTTTTTATAAAGAACAGTAGTACAAATATGTGGTATCAATATCCCCAAAATTCTCAATAGCCCAATTAATTACAATAACAAACAAACACACTATCATTTTTTACACATGAGTTGCTGTAGGGCATTTTTAAAACCTGTGATCTGATGGATATTTGTCACAATTTTTACAATCATAACAAATCTTTCAACCTTGGTAAACATATTTTTAAACAAAGTAAAACTTATTTTGGGTTTTGAACATCATCAAGAAATCTAGATATCATTCTGGTGGAAGTAAAATGAGCTTAAGAGTATAAATGAGAGGTGCTCTCCTTTTTGGGGGGGATTCTAGGGTACTAATTGCCCTGAGATTAACTTCCCAACTTTCATTCACATTTTTATAAATGCAGGAGTTGGGGTTTATAATTCTATTTCATTTCAGCTACTAAAATGGGCCTCACCTCGTGTTAGGGGCAGGCAAAGTCACCAGAGATTGTTAAGAAAAATTCTAAAAATCATGTCTAAAGAACCCTTAAAATCAATTTGAGATATTTAGCTCATTAAATTTTCCAAAGGTTATTATAGCAATTTTCTGATGGAGTCCATCTATCCTCTGTGTGACAGTTTACAAAGTCAAAAATAGAAAAGATGTTTTTATATGGGCCTTTTCAATAATGTTTGTTCAGTATAGTTATAGGGGAAAAGAAATTGAGTTTAACAGTAGTTAAAACCCAGTACATTAAACTGATTCAGTGTAACAGAATAGTATTGAATGCAGTAATATATGAACTTAAAATCACAAAGTTAAATTTTAAACAAAACAATCGGCAACATGCAATAGAATACAGAGATTTTTTATAAAACATGGGAGTCTGAAATGCCTTAAAAATATAACCTCCAGTCTCTTTAAAGTTCCTTGGTTTTTTTTTTTTTTAATTATCCATTTAGATGCCTATTGTAAGAAGGTAGAAGACTGATAACAGGTAGGCAATGGGCGTTAAATGACCTGCCCAGGGTCACACTGCCAGGAAGTGTCTGAGGCCAGATGTCAACCAAGGACCTCCTATCTCTAGGCCTGGCTCTCAATCCACTAAGCCACTGAACTGCCTTCGCATAGTAAGGGTGGCTTTTAGGAATCTCAAATTTGGCTAAAGAGTTGCAGGGAGCTGAATTTTTCCCTTGGTACTCAGGTGAAGTAAATGAAAGCATCAGTACAGTCAAAAGATATCCTCTTAAATTAGCCATGCTTTAAGTTTCTATTTGGAAAAGTCTTTTCCTTCTTTCTTTCTTTCTCCTTCTCTGTGATCCCCTGCCCCCAGTCCACGTGGAGGCTAATTGTAGCCTAAGGAAAAAACATCCCTGTTTTTTTTTTTAACCCTTTCCTTCTGTCTTGGAGTCAATACTGTATATTGCCTCCAAGGCAGAAGAGTGGTAAGGGCTAGGCAATGGGGGTCAAGTGACTTGCCCAGGGTCACACAGCTAGGAAGTGTCTGAGGCCAGATTTGAACCTAGGACCTCTCCTCTCTAGGCCTGGCTCTCAATCCACTGAGCTACCCAGCTGCTCCCCCCCACCTTCCCCCATTTTTTACCAGCTGGTTGAAGTGAGTCTTGGGCCTGGGGCGATGAGCGGTCTGCTAGGGCGATGAGCCATCTTCTCGGAGGCCAGGGTTTGCTGGGCGGGAGAGTTGTGACCAGGTGAGTGAGATCTGGGTTAAACAGGTCTGGATTGCAGGCAACAGGAGCAGGCAGCAGGTGGGAAGGGTTGGAACCAGGTGAGCGATGATATTGAATCAAGAAAGTCTGAAGAGGATGGCTGTAGGCAGGAGCTGATCAAGATGGTTTTCTAAAAAAAGCATCTTGGAGAAACGTAGCTTAAAAATCATTATCTATGCTATCTTAAAAATTTTTTTGAGAGTTTTTTTTGTCCCTTTGTGGTTGCCAAACTGTTATGATTAAAATTAGTTTCTCTGCTAAAAGTATTATATTTCATGAGGTTTATTAAAGATTAAGAAATAAAGAAAATACAAATTAAGAAAGCACGTGCAACCTATATTTTGCCTGCCTGGTAGAGAGCCGCATGTGCCCAGAAGTGGAAGACGAGAGAGAGTGTGAATAGGCGGGGAGTCCCTTTAAATAATAATTTGTGCTTTTGCACTCAGCTGAGATTCAGGGAGATTATAGGGCAATCTGTGGAACTAGCAAGGACTTCTGGGGATTGAAGTCTAGGGTTCAAATCTCCATTTTACACTTGAGATGTAAATTTTTTCTAATATTTTTCAAATTTGTTTATGATGTGACCTTTTACATCTAGGCCACCTTTCTAACTAGGGTTTATTGTTTGCGATATTGGGTTAATCTAATATCTTCTGTACTGTTATCCAATTTTTCCAGCTGTTTTGTCATAGGATGAGTCCTGTCCCAGTGGCTCAGGTCTTAGTATTTATCTAATTCTAAGATATTAGATATATTTCTTTCTGCATATTTTTTTACTTAGTTGGTAGGTATATCTAGTTCCACTGATTGGGCTTGTAGTTTCCTAACAAGTACCAAATTATTTTAATTGTAAATGTTTTGTAGTATAGTTTGAGATTTTGCATTGTTAGACTACTCTTCATTTCCAATTCTTTTCATTATTTCTTTTAAAATTCTTTATTTTCTTTTTCTTCATTATGAATTTCATTATTTTTTCTAGTTCTATAAAGTAATCCCTTGAATATTTGATTAGTTTGATATTGAATAAGTTAATTTATTTTAGATACTATTGTAATTTTTATCATATTGACTCGTGCTGCTCAGAGCTATTACTCTTTTTCTAGTTATTTAGGTGTATATTTCTGAA